>NC_067206.1:11245034-11324270 GCF_026262505.1 Trichomonas vaginalis G3 | reverse complement strand
AAACTTTACAACAACCACAAAAAGTTGAAAGGAAACAAAAACAAATGGCATATGATATTTATGAAGATGTTGACGACACAACTGTTCCTGCAAGTGAAGTAAAGTCAGAAGGAACCGAAAAGTGACGAAAAACCGATAGAAGAAGAAAACCAAAAACTGAAGATAAACCAAAACAAAGTTTAGTTTCCAAACTAAACCAAGTCAACCTTCATTAGCTGGTATGGGTTGGCGTCAAAGACTATGCGAGCAGGCGGTTATGTTAAAGTAAAGAAAAAAAACATTTTTTTATTTTTATAAAAATGCCCCCATATAGAATGGATAGAAAATCTGCTAGAATAAAAACAGAGTTGCAAAGATATGGTTGGAGAGTTTCGAAGAAGTTTAAATATAGGAAGGGAAGACCCATAAAAGTCTATGACAAATTGTCTGGTCTTCGCTACGAATGGATTTGGAAACAGCACGTGCAAATTATCCAAACAGACTAGAGAGGTTAGAAGAAGAACGTCTTATGGACATGCCTTTCGATGTTAGTGAACCTCAAGTTGAAGGACACGACGCTTTGCCCAGATTCTACTGGAAACAATGACGAACAATTGATCCTTTGAGAAGGAAAAAAAGGTAGTGCAGAGGATGGTCATGCTCCCATGGAAAGAACAAGATATGCATATGAGAAGTATCGTGAAGTTGAAGTCAAATTTACATCTGGTCGAACTTTACAGTAAACTTTGACGAAAGGAAAGAAGCAAAGAAGGCTTCATGGGAGTACTTGCTGCAATTCAAGACGGAAATAAGAAAGGATACACATCTCAGATTGACCATAACAGATTTTGGATGGTCACATTTACTATTGCACAACGGCAATGTCACAACAGCTGCAATGCTTCTCTGCATTTCTCATTTGGGTCTTTAAACTTCGAATTTATATACTCATTTATAGCATTATACTTCAAAACTCTTCTTTGGTACTTCTTTATCCAATCTAACAACTCAGTATCCTTTATACATACTAACTTAGACTTCTTTATAATATCTTTGAACGAATTGACGGTTTGGTCAAATTGACCAGAAGTACTACAAATAACAACTAACTCATAGAATGGGTTCTTCTCATCTAGTTCTTGTTGTTGTTGCAGCCATTTTAAGATAAGTGAAAGTCTTACCCGACCCAGGTGGTGCAATTAGACCTGTTATACCATTCTGAGCAAATAAGAACTTGTCATGTATAGGCTTTATCTGAGCATTTTCTAACTTCCTCTTGTTTTGTTTAAAACATTCTCAAATTTCTTGTCAATGTCAGCAAACTTTTTTTCTAACATATTTTTAGAAAAATTAAAATTTTTATCTTTTTGAAAATGTCTAGCGATTTCGCTATCTATATTCGAGACAAACTTTTCGACAGCAAAACATCTGTCGACCAAAAATCTTACATAGTGTAAACAAGAAAGGTGAATTTGTTCTAAAGTTCTGTTTCTGGGAATATGACAAGAACCATAAAACATTACAAAGAGCAGTCTTAAAATTTGTCAATGACAGACTTGTTGACAGAGATGACGCGATTGGAAAGATGAAGTCCAACAAAAGTTCTTAGAATGCAAAGAAGGCACATGCGCTGTTCTTGAGATGAAATAGAAAACAGAATAGAAGAGCTATTAAAGGACAAAGAACTTTTACATAAATATGGTTGCGCCAAATTTGACATAACTTCCACCAGAAAAGAAGAAGAAGAGAGAAAAGAAAGAAAAGAAAGTAGAAGAAAGAGAAGAAGAACCTGAAACCAGAACCAGAGAAAAAGAAATTTGACATGTAAAAATAAAATTTATTTTTAGAACATTTCTGGGTCAATGTCAATGTTCTCTTCCTCTTTAGGAGTAAACACCGGCTTTAGACTCTAAAATCTTTTTACCCACATTTACCTTGAACTTCAACTATCTTAGACTCATAATATTCATAGTCGTCTGCTTTCTTTGGTTCATAAGGTATAACAAGTTTGTATGCTTTGCCTTCTTTAAGGTTTGAGAACCTTCTGTCAAAATTTTCTTTGACTGCTAACAAACCTTCTATGTCTAAGTCTTCAAATTTCGCACCATTTTTAGTCACAATAGCAAACTTAACTGGTTCGATGTTCCAAACTTTTGTCAAATGTAGACTTTTCAAAATGGTAGAAGTAAACATTCAAATATGTGAATGGAGCTAACTTATCTTTGACTTCTGACATGTACTTATTTACTGAAATATATTTCGTCATCTTTTCTATCGGATAAAAAAATATTTTTTTTAAATTTACTCAGAAAAATTTTTCTTTGTATATACGCCATTCTGAACATCTAAAAGACTTTTGACATTTGCCAAGAATGTACGTTTAGAAGCTGCCATATAACCATACTCTTGACAATATTGTTTATACGAATCGTACAATGACCTTTCATCTAATGACACAAAGTCAGTTTCATCTATGAACAGTTCATATACACTCTTGTTTGCTTCTAACAATGTTTGTCTCTCTTCGGTATGTGGAATTTGTCTTGGATTGAACTTAGAAATATCTAATGTCATGAAATATGAGAACAAGTGGTTGTAAAAGTCAGATGTCAAAGTTTCTCTGAAAGTCGTCAAAATATTCTGTATCTTGCATATGAGAATCTGACGTTCTGACAACTACATATCTTCTGTCAGAACTTTCTAACTTCATCGGAACAACATTGTTTGAAACCATAATGAAGTTTGCAACATTTTCACAAACTCTTTGGTCTTTATACTTTCTTTCAACAACTCCAACTTTGTCTGTTATAAGACTCTTCAAAGCATCTGAGTTCAAAACTTTTGTTGTATCTATACTTTGAAGTTCATTGCAAACTATAAGTTTCATATTCTCTATTGAAGAGTTAAATTTACCGCAGATGTTTTCTAAGTTTGTCATATTAGGGTTCGAATAGCCTCTAACAGTTTGCACAAAATATCTGTAAAGAAAGTGTTCTTACCTGTTCCTTGTTTTCCAATTATAATGAGAGCAGTTTCATTTTTAGCACTTGGATGTTGTAAGATGTTTGCAAACCAACATAAGATATACTCATAGACTCTTTCGTTTCCATTGCATATAATTTCTTTGACATGGTCTAACCAAGCTTCTATAATATTTTCTTTCCATTCTACTTGTTCGTATTTATATCCAGTGAAGATAGAATAGAAGTTTGGAGAAGGTGTATAGAACTTTATACCACGAACTGAAAAATCTTCTAACTTTGACAATAAGATATCCCAAGCATCTAACATCTTCATGCCAACTTGTACAACTTTTATTTTCTTAAGTTTCTGTCTACATTCTTGTTCTGAACTATTGTTGCTCTTGGTTTGTTAAAGACAACATCCCATTCTTTCATACATAACATTCTGGGGCAGAGTCGACATAAATGACTAAACGTTTCAAATTCTCGACTGCTTTGTTATAGTCTCTAAATGGACACATATTTCTGAATGCTTGGAAGTCATAAAAATCTGAAACATCTATTCTGTACATTTTTATAAAAATAAAAAAAATATTTTTTTTATTCTTGACTTTGTTGTTCCATTTGTTGCATTTGTTGTTCTTGAGCTATTTGTTGTTGAAGTTGTTCTTGTAATACAATACTTTCACCAGTTGCATCTTCCAATTCGAAACTTTCTGCCGTCATTGACAAATACATAGGACATAAAAGTTTTACAGGAACAAAGTTTGCGTCAACTAATGTCAACGTTATACTTGCCAAAGTGTTTGAGTTCACTAAGGTTGAAAATTCTGCATTCGAATGAACAATAGGCAAACCAGCAGAGAAAGTGTTGTTTATACGCATAAGTATCTTTTGGTCATAATAGTTTCTGTCGACATTCGAATAACACTTTGAACCTAAGTTTGAAACAATATATAAAATAGGTGTGCTTAAAGTCAATGGAAGACATTCCTTGTATGACACCTTTTCCTGTTATAGGAAACTGTTGGTAGTAAAAACCAGAAATAAGTTTTGTATTATAGCTCATATCGTTTATAGTAAACTCAGTCGGACATCCAAACATAATGAAACCTGCTCTAGTTGCAGCACATGTTACACTCCGTCCTTAAAGTATTAAATAAGTCAACAAAACCTGTTGGTGGTATATCTGAGTAAGTATCTTCAAAGGAGTATTTTTTACCATTCACAACAATAAAGTCTTCTGGTGTCAAAAGAGCAAAACAGGCTTTAGTCGTCATTGTGTTTAAGGTTAGTTTACAATATCGTCCTTGAGGACTTTGTAAGTTTGTTGTTATAGAATTATATGACTCAGGGTTTTTAGTCGTAATAGTATAAACCATTATGTCTTCTGCCATTTACTTAGCAAATAAATTTTAATGAAATGTTGTGGTCGTCAAATATTTTTATAACGTCTGGGAAACTATATTTAAGTTCAACGTTTCACCTCCTTTCATAACGTATATCTTGTCAATGACATTATATGAAACACCACAGCAACTAATGTCGGGTTCTATTTCTTTGATGTTTATATCGTCTGCCTCTGTCAAAAGTTTCAATAGTTCTTTCAAAACTTCATGAGGTGCAATGACATATGAGTTCACTTTTACAGGGTTGTGTTCGACCAAGTTTAACATTATACTAAAGCTTGACAAATCTTCTCCTGAGTTTGAAGTTTGTCTTTAAGTTGTTGGTAGTCGTTTCGAATATCTGCAACAGAACTTAAGTCTCTGCTAACTTCAGGATATGTTGGTTCTTTTACAGGAACAATTGTTATACCATCTTCGTCTTCGTATGGTTTCCCCACTTCAACATCTCTGTCTTTGACATTGACAACAACACTTTGACTGTTTGTTTGAGTTGGTGAATTTAACTTCACATCTGCCACCGCCATTAAACCTTTTGAAACACTTACGCTTCTATTTTTCGGAAATGACATTTTACTTAGAATAAAAAGATGGACGTATTCGAGTATCTCTTCGAATTGAAGCAGAACAAAGTTTACACACACAAACAATACAAATTCATTGACAGAATAGTTCTTTACACAAACAATGGAAAATGTTATAGAATAGCAGTCTTTGCTGAACCAAAATATTTTCATAAAGCAAAGAAAGTTGGTATAACTGAAATGGTGAAAGTTCTTGAAGCAGACAAAAATATAAAACAAAACTGACAGATATTTCTAAAGGTAAGTTTATAATACAATTTATGTCAAAACTGGCGTACTGTCAATATTTGACGGAGAGAAGTCAGTTCAAGAACAACTTACTGACCTGCTGCCAAAATCTGCTCGATGGAAGCTGTCGTTATGCCAATCTGAGGAGCCCCAGCAGGTTTCATCGAACGAATCTTCAAAAGAGCATCTTCCGTGAAAAGTGCTATTGGTTTTGTAAACTTCTTTGCTCTCAATTCATCTGGACCGTCTCTGTCACCAGTATATTGTATTTGTACTGTACCAACAGTTGAAATACCACCCATAAAGTCTTCTGAGTCAGCAAATGGAATGCCAAGCCAAAAGTTTGAACGGTCTCCATTTGTATATTGAGTTTTTTGACCTCCTGTATGAGTCCATACTTTCACATATGGCATAATAGAACTTTGCATTTCAGGGTTAATGGTTGTTGTGAAGTTGTTGTTAAAGTTCATAGCATCTAATGTCAAGTTGTATGACCTCATATCCTCAACTGTAGAATATTCTTCTCTTGGATAATATTTGCCATCTATGTTTATATGATATTTAATACCAGGGTTGTAGAAACAAGAATAGTCATTTATAGTTCGTCTGAACAGTACAAACATAGTATCTGCATGTTTCATTGCAGTTGTTAAAGCAATATCTGTTCTTGCACCTGGGTCAGCACTTTGGTTTCCAACTTCACCTGCAAAGTCTTTGACAGATATTTGGTGTATAGGGAACATAAGTGGAACTGCAATATATTTGGCAGCTAAAGCATTTGAAATATCTGGGTCCAACATATAGACTGCAAGTCTGCTTTCTATTCTCTTGCATTCAAATTTTCGCATGTGAACTTAACTGGGTCCCAAGCATTCCAGCAGCATTGAAATAATAGTTTACTTCAGTGTTGAAGTTTGAGAAACCAAAGTCTAAGTCAACTTTGTCTTTGCAAAAGTCGGCGAATGACTTTTATTTGTTCCCTACTCTGTAAGAGTGAATGGGTCTTGTGTTGGTGCAATGACTAAGTTATTTTTGCTTGGAGTAAGTTCGATAGAAATTTTTCCTGCCCAGTTTGGCAAGTATCTTAAAAACCTGAAGATGAGGAAAGATGACAAAGGAACTCTAAGTTTCAGTTTTACTTTGGTTACTGCTGCTGCAGTTTGTCCAGAAAGGTTAACATAAACTCCTGGAACGTTAGGGTCAAGTCTTCTTATTTTCTCAATAGTTGCATACTGGTCTGTTTGTTCTCTAGCTTGTGGTTGTACTGAGTTTCTCAAAGCGAACCATTCATAGTTTGCCCATGTTACTGTTTGAACTAAGTCAGAGTTAGAATATATCTTATATCCCATGAAAACTTCTGGAGCATATTGGTATCCGACATAGAAAATTCCATTGCAACCTTTCTTGTCAGACAACTTGGCAGAAGGTTTTATTTCAATATCTTGTTCCACGTATAAGAATGAGTTGTCAATAGAAATATATGAAACCTGTCGCAAGCAATATCTACTGTTGTTGAAGAACCTTCACCAAACTCACCTACATTTCCATAAGAAACAGCAGTTGTATATTCGTAAGTTCCAGGAACTATTTCTGACCTTCTAATGGCATTGTCGCATTCGTTATACCATTCGGAAACATTTCCGTTCATAGCATCCAAAATTGTTGGCGTTATATTCTGAGCGGCGTACATTTCATATGGGTAAAAATATAGAATAGTTGGATTTATATATCATAATAGAACCCACGTGGTACAAGCTTTACATTCTTCCTGACTGAGTTTTGTTGCATCTTTGCCTCATGTTCACCTAGTATGTTGTAAATTTCCCATGTCCTTTTTGCCTTTGGGCTCTGGTCGCCCATCTCAGGTAACCTATATCCTAGAAAGATTTTGTCATAGTTTGTATTTGAGTCTTCGCGTATTGTTTGCATGACTCTTTCCTGAGTTTCCGGTTCAAGCTCTTCAAATATAGCTTGTCCATATGGAATAAGCTCGTTTCCAAATATATGTTTTTGTAGCCATTCTGGTTTTCTTTCCATGTAACCAATAATATCTTTTGTGAATGGGAAAGCTTTTACCCAACGTTTCAGGCTTGCGTCATTTATTTCTGTAGTTGGTTTTATTTTGTCAAGGAACATGTTTTTCAATACTAACATTTCATTTGGTACTGTCCATTTGAGTTTTCTTAAATATTCATCCCTTCTCATTTCATTGTCTGCAAAGTAAGTTTTTATGACATTTTGCAAACTTTCGTTTGCAAGGTCATGTACAATAGGTTCTCTTCCTTCTATCTCCCTAACTCTCTTTCTAAACTCTTCACCAAATATACCATCTCTATGGTTCTGTGTAGTTCTTTGAGATAAATGTTCTAGAACGTCAGGTGTTATATTTCCATCAGCCATGTTCATTTCATACTGGTTCAAAATATCTGCATCTTTCATATCTTTCAATGGCATTAAAGCCGCGCTGAAAATACCAGCTATATCTGGTTCACCATTCACTTCCATTGCGTCTACAACTTCTTGGAATTGTGGTTGTAAGTTTATGAACCACCTATCCGGATTAGCTTTATGACCCCATCTCATTGTAGTTCCATCGTCTGCAGAAACAAAAGTAGGTTTGTTTCCATATTGGCTAGGTTCTGAATGAACTTTAAACAATGTTTCATTTCTATATGTTTTGTTGAAATTTAACCTTTTATTTTCACCGAGTTCATCCAAAGATTGAACGTTATATGCTCGTAAGTAAAAAGGATTGTTGTATTGGCGTACATTTTCTTTCAGTTCTTCCATTCTATGCTGAATATTTTCATCTGATGTTGGAGTCTTTTGTATGTCGGTAAAAATTTTTCGATATTCTTCTACTCTGTCAGCCGAATTTTTCTTAGACTCTTGGAAAGATTCCATATTCTCCGCATACACTTGTTGAGGGTCAAGATTTTTCGGCTGTTCCAAATCTTCATCTAGTTCTGTGAAGTTAGTTTCCAAAGGAGGGACTTGTTTGTTTCCTTCAGGCTCTTCTAGCTGTTGTTGCTGAACTATTTCTTCCATGTCTGGTTGTATCTGAACTTCTTCCTGTTGAGTTTCTTGCACCTCATCTGGTGGCATTTCATATATTCCGAGACCGTTTTTAACAAGTTCCCTATTTAAGTCATCCGCATTCATAACCCTTTTTTCTTTCGTTCCGTCTCTATTTTTTACGCGTTTCATGAAGATAGTTGAATTATCATTTATCTCTGACATAAAATATCTCGGAGTAAATTCATCCATGTCATTTGGCTGATATGCTATTAAATCATATCCCTTAGCGAGCTTGTATTTTCCAGGTTTGAGATTATATCCGATTTGGTGCTGAGCCATAAAGCTAAATAGGTTCGGGTCAGTATTTCCTCCCTTGAACTTTTTAATAGCTTCTTTATATCTGTCACTAAAGTCAAGAGTATCTGGGTAACCATAACCTTCCTTAAGCATTTTTAAGAATTCTTGGTTTCCTTGTTCTCTACTTCTTTTATGTCCTTGCTCTGTTTGTGCTGGTTGTTGTGCTGGGTTTTGAACTGTTGGTTGTTGTGCTGGTTGTGGAGGTGGTTGTTGTGTTGGTTGTTGTGCTGGTTTTGGTTGTGGTGCAGGTGCTGAATTTTGAACTGCTGGTTGCTGTGCAGGGTTGTGAACTGTTGGTTGCTGTGCTGGATTTTGAACTGTTGGTTGTTGTGTTGGTTTTGGTGCATGCTTGTGTCTGTGTCCATGTGACGATGTAAATGTTTTAGGTAGTCCTGGTGCAGGTGCTTCTCTTGGAGGGTTTGGTGGTATATAAGTTCCACTAGCTAGTATATAAGTTCCACCAGCTGGTATATAAGTTCCACCAGCTGGCACATATGTTCCATCTGCAGCATAATGTCCTACCTGACTTTTCGTTCTTAAGAAAGCATTTACTAGGTCTGTTTTGGTCTGTTGTAACTCTTTTTCTTGACTTTCCACAACAGTTGCTCTAACGGCGTCATAGGCACTTTGAACTGCCTGTCTCGTTGCTGCATCTGTTATTTTCGTCATATTTTGTGCTACTTCTCTTAACTCGTTGTCGAAACCTTCAGACTTCAGTTTCTTTCCAGATGAGAAGTCGTTCACTAGTTTCACCTTACTATGAAGAGCTTCGAAGGCGTTCTTAAAGTCAGCATTCGTTAAAGCTTCATTTGAACTGTCTTCATCCGCTTGTATTTTTGTCCTTATTGACCCTATAAGTTGGGCTGCTTTAGCGTTGGCTTGGGCATCTAACCAGTCATTGTTAGCTTTTATATATTCTGCGCTTTTCATTGCCTTTTGCATGGCTGCGTCGTTATTTTTACTTTCTTGTGCTAAGTTTTCATACTGTACGGTTTGGTTTTGCAACTGTAAAAGTTTTTCTGCCTTTACATTTGCTTCAACTTCATTTTTATACTCATCGCTATCCATATATGTCTTCAGGGCTTTTTGTTTTATTCTTCATCTTTCAGTACTTTATATTGAGTAGTATGGTTTTTCAAATTTATAACATCTTGTTCCATTTTTGCTACTTCTGCTGCTTTTTCTGACACTTTTTTCGCATATTCCTCTGTACTTAGTTCTTTCAGTTGTTCTTCTTTCTTCTTTTTCTCTACGTTTAACTCATTGAGTTTCTTTGTGTGTCTGTCATATTCTAGTTTCTTTTCGTTTTCACTTATTTGTTTCTGTATGTCTATGTTTGACTTTTTGACATCTGTTATTTGATTTTTGAGTGAACTCAAATTCATTTGACTTTGAGGGTTATAAGCTGTTCCGTCTGCAGCTCCACCATAGCCTGCCATTTTCGCTAAAAGTGCCGCTCTTAAACCTCCACTCTGTGCACCAATAACTCGGTTTAAAAGCATAGGGTTGCTTGACATTTGTTGCAACATAGTGGGGTCATTCATCATTTGTTGTTGCAACTGTTGTTGTGGTGTCAGTTTTACTATTGGATGTTTCAATGCTCTCTTCCTCTTACGTATATTCTTACGTAGCTTACGTGGCATTTTAAGTGAAGTTAAAAAGCGGTTTTTGACAGATGTTTATATGACACTTTTTGTTCAGCACAAAAAACTACTCGGTCAAAGTGTTGTCAGTTTTGTAAAATAACCGTCCTATCTCATTCTATAAGGGGAAAAGGCTTCTCAAAGTATACTTCCTTGGAACGCCTGTAACTTTTCCTGTAGCGACGATAGACCCTTACTTGTCCGGACAAAGTTATACTATTTTGAGTGCTCTACAAAAAAGTCAACGGCGACGACTCTCAAAAACCGTTGTGTAAAAAGTTTTACCGTTGGACAAAAAAGTATATATAGAAAACAAAAAACGTTTATAGTTCATTCAATATTTGAGATGGAACGGTTTTCCAACGGTAACTATTAAATAAAATAAAAAAATAGAGGGGGTTACCGTTGACGAAAACGGTTTATCTCAAACTTTTCTATGAGTGGTCCGAAAAAAACAGTTCATTTTTCATAATGTACGCGTCTCGAACAGTGAAGCCCAATTCAATAGAATACTATCTCGAAAAACAAGAAGCTGACACTGCTATTCAGTCTTTAATACAGAACCAAGCTCAGGAGAACTCAAAAGACTCCCAATTCAAATCGACATCCAATTCGAAGCAATTAAAACTTGACTCGAATGTTTTAAAACCACAGCCCGCACGAACAAATACAGCTCTAAGAATAGACCAAAGAATACCGAACAAAGAGTTGAGGTCAAGATTGAAATTACAATCGGATGAGTATTTTTCCCTTAACAACCAGGGAAATACTCCATATAACCGTATCTACACAAATACCGTTAAAGAAACAATAACGGCATACACAAAACTCTGTCAATTGGTCCCCAACCAGGACCAATTGACGGACATTATATGTTCCTACCTTCCCATATTTGCTGAGTGTGTGGAAGGTAGGACATTGTTACAAGCTTGCTTACGTATGCCACCAAATCTCCGTCAACAATTTGCTCAAATTGTACATGAATTTAAAGCTTTTAACAACGGATACGATGAAGATGAAGTAGCAGATGAATTTGGGGAAGAAAAAACATTTTTCCCCTCATATAATACGCCTGCAACAGTATTTCCTACTAATGAATTTCACAACTATTGTGTCGTTCATTTCATTGTTGTGGATATGCCCACAGGTGAAGACATTCTCAGTGGTGACTTCATCGAAGTCTGTATCAATACAGAATTGGGAGAAGATGAGTTGCACAAATTCTCCTACGTCGAACATATATTCAAACCAGCACACCAACTCTTTATCGAAACTGAAATAACACTCACACAAAATATGTCCATCTCATTTAAATCCAAATCAGGACGTCCATACAGAATTTGGATGAACTACGTCCTCTTCCACTACGCCGACGATGACGAAGAAGAGGAAGAAGAGGAGGAGGAAGAAGAAGAGTCCTCCGAATTCACACCAGAAGACGAACAATTTTCCGAATAAAAACTTCATTTATACTAAACATCTTCGGGGCTAGAGGGCACGAAGTGCCTGGAAGCCCCACTACCTTTTTTTTTTTTTTTTTTTTTTTTTTTAAAAAGTCACACAACCCATCCTATCCTACTACTATAAAAGGTGACCAAACTATTTTTTGAAAGTCCGCCATAACTTTAATGGTACTATTTCAGCGTGTACAATGAATACAAAAATTCTAAGAGTGCCACATAAAATAGTACTTTAGACTTGAGTTAATGCTACCAAGCAAATGTTAAAAAGATGACTTTAGTGTTTTGATAATCAAAGATTAAAATCATTATTGTCTAAATCAATAATCATAACGACAGAAGTTAATGTTTTTTCATCAGTGCTTTAAATCCACTTTTAAAAGTATACCTCAAAAATCAAAATATCAAAAAAAATTGGCCGATAGGTTTGGCTTTAATTTTTGTCTGCTTTTATGATTTGATATGGATGTTATAATTTTAAAAGTTGAGCCAAATTCACCAATAGATTTTTGAGATTTGCAAATACTCAATAATTTTCAGCGTGTTATCTTTTATTAAAAGAACTATTTGGTTTCAGTATCATATAAATTGATATTTACTTTCTATTTGAACCTTCATTTAGCTAATGATTTAATAATACAGATTTCATCTAGTCCTTATAAGAGAATTTTGAATTTGTTATAATAAAAAAACAAACAGATATAGCTTACACTTCTATAATAAAGATACCTTTTATAGAAATCAGTATGAAATGTGTTTTGGCTTATTGGAAGCATATCAGACATAATCGCCATAATCAAAAAATCTATATACCCAATAAGTAACAAATTTGTCGATATAGATTTTCCATAAAATTAGTTTTTAGTCTGATCTTAAAATAAATTTAATTTTTTATAAAAAAAATCACATTTAAAAGTATCTTTTTAGTAGCTCGAAATCCTGTTGGTGGATTTCGGGCGTACTTCAAAATTAGCTTTTCTTCGAGGGGGGCACAAACTTGCCCAGTGAGGTGAAGTGAAAAGTGACAAGTTTACGTGTCAGAAATGTAAAGTGTCAGATTTGAAACAAAAAATGGATTAATTTATTATTATATGATAGAGAGATTTGGTAAGTTACTATCAAATTTGTAAGTAAGGGAAAAAAAGTAAGAAAGAAAAAAAATTAAAAAAAAAATAAAAAGCCACTCGCTTCGCTCGCGGGAGACAAAAAGAACAAATTCGAAAAAAGATTATATGAAATTACGAAACTAAGCCGCGAGCGAAGCGAGTGGCTTAAGAAAAGAACAGATTCAAAAAAAGATTGTATGAAATTACGAAACTAAGCCACTCGCTTTGCTCGCGGCTTAAGAAAAGAACAGATTCGAAGAAAGATTGTATGAAATCTTAATTCTTTATTTTTTAGGATTGTTAGCTTTGTAAGATTGCTTTCTCACAAGAGAAAACAAGTATAAGGTTTAAGCTGTATGTATTAAAGTTATAAATATTTGATTTTAAAAAAAATCAAGATTTTAAACTTTAAAGGTATTAATTATGATTATCTTTCTTTAGCTTTGCATGCTGTATGCTACTTTTGGAAACTGCTCTATTGTATTAGAATGTTTTTAAATTTTGCACCTAAAAATGCGTAATATTAAAAATTAAGGTATTAATTATGATTATCTTTCTTTAGCTTTACATGCTGTATGCTACTTTTGTCTTTGAGACATTCCATGATTTAAGTTAAGAAGCTTTAAAAAAAATGCAAAAAAAATTGAATACTTTACTGGCTGGGCAAATTTGTCGCCGCCCCGCTTTTCTTCTACATATGCAAGCTATATTTTAAATATGGAGCAAATCGGATCGGCGAAAGGAGTTTAGTTACCTTTCTACTATATGTCAGAGTTTTACACTATGCCCAAAAAAATTGTATCTTTAAGGGCCCCAATTCTCTTCTTTGAATACACCTGTTTAATAACAATAAATTATTAACTCTTATTGAAATTTTACAAAAAATGTTCAACGCAATTTGTAGTTTTGAATGGTCTCCTGATCCTACTGATATCAAACAATTAGATATTCACCCAAAAGATTATGACATATCAGATGATATAGTTCAGATTAAAGGCTGTTGTTTTCCGGCAAACATTACTTCAGATAATAATGGCGTTCAAGTCTTTAATACGAATAATTATACAGGTCATTCATATGTATTCCCATTACATGATAAGTACTATGCGATTGTAATCTTAACAGTATCATTTAAACCTTGTTTGTTTACTGACTTTTTAGAATCCGTTAAGAAGTCATTACTTGAAGATACCACAAGTGACTGTGATGTGCGCTTTGGACTCATTCGCTCATTATTAACATCATGGGAATTAAGTTCTGAAAAACTTATAGTTAACTATCCATTTAACCAATTTACAATCGATTTAGCTGCAACAGAAAATTGGACGCAATCATACGATATTTCTCCAGTCAGTTCTGCAATAGATCCAATCTGGAAATCTCTTCTTTCAAATCAAGGAATATTGATACTAGGTGCCACTGCAGAGATATGCTCTAATGCTGTACTTGCTATTTTATCAATTATCGAGCCATTGAAATACTATGATCCACTTTTAATTTATACAAAAAGTGGAGATCCAAGATTTCAAGAGATTCTTGATGGATCAACCAAATACAAGCTTGTCGGAACTACTGAAGCCTTCCAACCTAAAAAAGGCCAGTTCGGAGTCGTAATTAATATTCCAGACGGACATTTTACCCCATGTCCAGAGTTACAAAACCAGTACCAGCAAAAGACCACAAGGTTCTTCTCAGTAGTGCTATCCGCAATGAATCAAGCGCTTTATACAGATCCATACTTTGATATTCTCGAAAAACCTATTTCAAACATACAAACTTACACCCAGAACTCACCATTATTCCAGAAGCAGTTCTTTGACAGAGTAGAAAAGACTGAAACATTCAGACACTGGAGAAATCGCAAGAAAATTCGAGAACAAACACGAGGGGCATTTCTTTCGGTTCCATCGTCAGAAGCTCTGAAAAAGCTCCCTGATGACAAGCTCATCGTAGCTCAGGATGAAGTTACCCGGATTTATAACACTGCAAACGGGGATCAACACTACCAAACTGTGCTGAAAATACATCTGAAAGCTATTGCAAAGAGAATCAAAGGACTTCCTGTTGTTATTGAATGAATAAAAAAAATATGTTTGCTTATATTTAATTTAAAAGATTATTTAAGTCTTAAAAGATGAATTTATTTAATATTATGCTGGACATGAAATAACTGAATAAAAAATGTTCAATAGAATTTTGCTTCCTTCTTAAGAATTTATTTCCTTTTAGCATTTCATTATGATGATCTTATGATAGATTAGATTCTTTACAAAGTCGGATAATTTTTATTTCTTCACCCAAAATAAATGGAACCAGATGCAAAAGACGCAAACCGAAAAGAATCATTTATGAGGAACTTCTATTTGCTTTTACATATGATTGCATATCCAATGTATTTTATTACCAAAAATGCAAACTTATATAAAAGTTTTGTATCAGATTGCCCAGTTTACTTTATAACTATCACTCTCTCATTTATGGTAATGTTGTGGTTCTATTCTCACTCTTGTCAGGGAGCTGGATATCAAACAGAAGAACCGAAAAATATAGATGGCCTTTATTTCTCAGAAGCAGCCGGGATTCATCTTCAAGTTCGTGCAGGATATTGCAGATGGTGCAAAAAAGTTATTTTAAGACGTGACCATCATTGTCCATGGACAGGACATTGCATTGGGCGTGATAATAACCTTTATTTCTTAATTTTTACCTCATCTGAAGCTGTCATTATATCTATTGTAATATTTGATATACTTTACAGCTTTTATCATTCATTCATCGCAAACGATTATCTTTGGAATATTGTACAAGGTGCTATTACCCTAGGCCTTGTAGGATCTGCTTGGTACATTACATTTTTCATTACCATTCAAACGCTAAATTCAATTGCAATTAATATGACCATTTGGGAGTTTAAATGCCACGACAGAATTACTTACCTTGAAAATTGGCCGCAATGGGCCAGCCCATTTAACAAAGGGCTTGTTAACAATTTTATCGAATTTTTCACAATGAAATACAGAAAAACAGAGTGGGAAATGCCTAAAAGGCCAAACTTACGGAATTTGATAGTTCCTGATGACGTTAAATATAACTATGACAGAGCAGTGAAAAAAGGTTTAGTGAAACCACCACAATAATCACAGAAATAGAGACATATTGAATTTCCAAGTATTTGCATTTATATATTGATGTATGGTAGATAATTTGTTTGAATAAAAATTCAATTTTGATAAAAAAAAATTATGTATTCGTTGAAAATATTTGACTTTTATATATTTTTGGAACTTTTCACAGCATAAATGGCCGCAAGAACGCATTTTTAGTATTCATTCAATTAATTTTCTTAATATTCATGTTTACGTCCCGACGTTAGCGTATAAAGAAAAATTATAATAATTGAATACAATAAAATATGAGTATTAAATTTTTTGTATATATTTTAATATTTTATTTTTATAATTTTATTCGAAATAGCCAAGGATATCTTCTTCAGCAATAACAACATATTCTTCCTTGCCAATCTTAACTGGCTGGCCGCCAAATTGTGGAAGAAGAACTTTCATTCCTGGCTTGACAGTAGTTGGATAAAGCTTTCCATTTATTGTAGCACCTGGACCAACAGCAACAACTGTAGCCTGGTTGGTGGCCTTCTTAGCTGAATCTGGAACGTATAAGTTTCCGATCTTTCCATCTTTGAGTGTATGCATTTCAACAATAACGCGTGAACCTGTTGGGGCTAATCCCTTGAAGCTGAAACGAAGGCCAAATGTGTTTAATGATGTGAGCATTTTAGAGAATAAAAGTGACCGGCTAATTTTAATCGTTCTTCTCAATTCCGATTATTGTAAATTTCTCCGATCATCACACAATTCCAAAAGTTTTTATAATTAATAAGGAATTATAATTTTCCGTAAATACATTATAATCATTTTGTTTCCATAAATATTTGTTATTCTTCAAATTTTTGATATTTTGTTTTACGCCTTGCTCATTTGATTCATTCAACAAAAACCATTAATTTATTCAATTAATAGCAAAAACTCTTTGAAATTGAAATATATAAATATTTTTATTTAAAAAAACATGGTTACAATGCTTAAGAAGTCATTGTCAACATGTAGTGCATTAAACCAAATTATCCAGACAGTATTTGATAGATCTTAGCTCAAACAAATTTTCGAGAAATATTGTTAATAACAAATACAAGAACAGATTTCAATTGTGTGCAGAAATTATGTAAATCAATTGATACGGTTGCTTGGACGTTTTGATTAGATCCTCTTACATAAATCATCTTAAAGATAGAAAACTGCTTTCAGATTTAACATTAAAGTTAAAAACGCATTTTCATTGTTGGATGCTGGTTAGGATTTAATTGC
This sequence comes from Trichomonas vaginalis G3, assembly GCF_026262505.1. Lineage (NCBI taxonomy): Eukaryota > Parabasalia > Trichomonadida > Trichomonadidae > Trichomonas > Trichomonas vaginalis. The sequence continues at coordinate 11,307,147 of NC_067206.1, read as the reverse complement.
ATGATTTCACAGAATATGCAGTAAAAAAATAAAATTTTGGAATAATTCTCATTCTGAACAATTTCTTATCTAATTGATTTGGTTTCAATACTAGTTTTTGTCAATGAATTAGGAAACATTAGCCAGAACATCATCGGGTCTTTAGGAGAAATTGTAGCAAGCTTTGACTTATCTTGAGACATTGCAGCATATAAAACTCTATCATGGTTGGCCTTTATTGAAGAAATTCTTTGTAAATCTGATGCTCTCCATAAAGTTATGTTATTATCAGTATAGCCATGTGTTGCAACAATTTCATTGTATTCTTTATTCCAAAATATATTGCAGATCTGAGATGTTGTTGTAGCAGTGCAGATAGTTTGTCCATTTTCAATATTGAAGATATTAATTTTACGATCTTCAAAACCACCTCCAATTGCAGCTACATTTGGAATAACTGGGTTCCAATCAACAGCTCTAACAGTTGAGTTGATGTCTTTGTATTCAAGATATGGCTCTTCCAATTTCCTGAAGTCATATACTTTAACAACTGGGGCTTCTGATGTAACAATAAAATATTTTCCGGTTGGGCTAATTTTCGTAGTAATAGAGTAACTTTCAAATGCTTGAAGAATTGTAGGAGATTCATCCCCGGTTCTAGTATCGTATAATATTACCGATCCATCTTGGTTGGATGCAATTAGAGTATTCTCATTTTGTTCAATTGAGGTAATTGCAAAATGAGTGTGCTGAACAGTTTTCACAATTTTGTTTTCTGAAATATTAATCACTGATAAAACACCTTTTTCTGATCCCAAGGTAAGGTTTTCGCTATTGTTAGAGAATTTAAGTGCATAGCAATCATTAAAAGGATAAAATATTGGAATTTGGGTATTAGAATCTAAATTGTATAGAATTGGTCTGTTTATTGGTATTAAGCCTATGCAATTTTTTGAAGACCAGTCTATCGGAGATCTGTAAAAGTCTGCAGTTAAACTACCAAAATCAATTTTTGAATAAGGGCGAATAGGAATATCTTTTCGTGCCGAAAATTTTGACAATGGACTTGAAATTAAGCGAGGAGATGAAATAGAAGAGTAAAAATCTGGCATCGAAGAATGATTTTTATGTAGTAAAGGTGATTTTGGTATAGGAGATTTCACAAGAGGTGACATCATTGCAGATGAACTATTAATCTTACTTCTAGGTGTTCTTGGCGTTTGTATAATCCTATCAGTGGAATTCATTTTTACACAAACGTACAGTATTAAATTTTTAATATCGTGCTAACCATTTTTCAGTTATAGAATATCATCATTACGTTCCACAATTTTTTTTCTTTTTTTATTTTTATTTTTTTTTTTCTTCTTCAAAATGAAGGGGAGGAAAAAAGATATTGAGCAGAGAACTCCATATGAAGATATGCTTTTGGAACATATTGAGCGACTTCTTGACATGGAAACTTTCTCTAAAGATTGTTATTTAGTTTCATCAACAAATGATAATGGTGAAATTGATCTAAGTAGACTTGCTTGTTCTCCAGATCTGATAAAACTTCAAGCTACAACAGAATCTGTTAAAGAAGTTATCGAAAAATCGCTTTGGCTAAGAAATAATTTAATAATTTCACCATATCTCGCTTTAAAATTACCATTTGATATAGATACAAAATCTTTAATCCTCTATGATCTCCAAAATGGGGTTTACCAGAAAGAAATTAATCAATACACGAATTTTATTTTTGGTAATGAAAAAAACTACACTATTAAAAGGCATAAGAATGGACTTCAAATCATCTTTCAAGATTCAGCAACATTGATTGTCTTTTGGAGAACTTTAAATTATTGCATGATTAAAGGATATAACGCGAAAGCAATGGTGCTCACAAAGAAGACTCCGCATCAATATTACCTCGCACACTCTCAGAGTATGATTTTCTCTCATCCGAAAATTTCTACCCCATCAAAGAAGAAGCCCAAGAAAGAACCTCTCAAAATTATCAAATTTGATGAAAGTGACTTCCCACCATTATAATCTTCCTTTTTCGAGAGTATCAAGAATTTATTAAAAATTTGAATGGATATTCTTTTGGAAAGGTTTCCATTTTGAATTTTTCCTCATTTACAACGGAATTTAAAAAAAAAAAAAAAAAGGTAATGGGGCTTCCAGGCACTTCGTGCCTTCTAGCCCTGAAGATGATTAGTATAAATGAAGTTCTTATATACGGGTCTTCCAGGAGCTTTTCACAAATTATATATGTTTTCATGTTTTGTCACTTTTCTGTCACTTTTCAGGAAAAAACATTTTTATTATTATATATAAATGAATTTTACAAAACCACCGTTACCGTTCTTTGGAAATAAGAGTAGATGTAAAGATATTCTATTGAGAGAACTTAAGAAACTACCGAATGGTCTAACATTTGTAGATTTGTTCGGTGGAAGTTTCTATATATCCCATTTGTGCCATATAATATTTCCAGACTCAAAGATTATATGCAATGACTTCGACAACTATATGGACCGTCTCAAACATATACCAGACACAAACAATATATTGAAAGAGTTAAAAGAAAAGATACCTATAGGTAAGATGGAACGTATACCATTAGATAACAAAAATATTGTGAGAGAGGTTTTGAAAAAAGCAGAATATATAGACTGGGATAGTATATCTGCTAGACTATTATATAGTGGTTCTATAAGAGTTCATGACATTGAAACACTTATGTCAAAAGTTTTATATCTTAACTATACAAATGTTTTCAAAGAGGACATAGAAAAATATATTGAGGGTATAGAGTTTGTGAGATGTCATTGGACAGAGTTGTATGAAAAATATAAAGACAAGGAAAATGTTTTCTTTATAGTGGACCCACCGTTCTATAACACATGGGATTTTCAATACCAAGTAGACTGGACTTTGAGAGACTCTTTAGAAACTTTAGACGTTTTACATAACCATCCATGCTTTTACTTTACATCCGATAAAAGTGGTTTGGAAACCGTTATGAGATGGTTAGAGGACATACATGACTATGAGTTTAGATATGACAAGATAGAATATGAGAGAGGTCCTATAAACCGGAGAAAGTGTCATAACAAAGAAATTTTATTAGTAAGTAAATGTGGTTTGAAATAGGACTACTTGTTTTAGGTTTTTTCCATTGTGTCATTTATTTATTTGACGTGGCAGAAAAGTACAGAGAATATGAAGATGAACCAATGCCTGCAAATGTTCAGTATATGTACTCGTAAGAGATATTTTTATCTAATATTAAATGGACGCACAGAACTTAGCGAATGCACAGCAACCTGGACAACCAAACCCAGAGAATATTCCAAATGAAGTTAGAATACAAACTGCACTGGCAAACTATGGTCAAGTGCCAACAGATGTACAAATGCAAACTGCCATGTCAAATGACGCTGCGTTAGGTTTGCCACCATGGTATGCAAATATGAGATGGAAAGAGTTTTATACAAACCCTGAAGTGGGATATAAACAACTTTATGCAGATGACGCGAACACAGGAGTTGACCCAGAATATGTTTTCTACCAGAGGAGAAACAGAATGTATGAGCTCCAGTTAAAGAATGCAATGGAACTCAGAAGGAAACGTAAGAGACTAGGCGGACATTAGATTTTTACATATAGTAAAATGGGTTTCTTCAGTAGTATTGGAAACTTCTTCAGAAGAGTTGGAAGAGGTATATGGAATGGAATAAAAACCGTAGGAAAAGGAATTTGGAACGGAGTCAAAAATATTGGTAAAAGAGTAGGTCAGTTTGTTGGTATTATACCTAAAGACCCTGAACCAGAAGAACAAGCTCCTGTTATACAACAGCCTGAACCTGCACCACAGTCTAGTTGGCAACCAAATCCAACACCTCAACCGTATTAAAAAATTATATTTTTACCGTTCGATAGTAGTTGTATATGAAACTAAGTTCTAAGTAAAACGCATGGTATAATGGAATTATTCTTTTTCTTCCATCTGTAGTAAACCATACTTGAAAGTCTGAAATACTTCCACTTGGTGGTTCGTATAACTTTGTAGGTTTTTCGTAAAAGTCATTTGCCAAGCATAAGAAAGAGTTTTGGGCGCCAGAAAATGAAGCATGAACAATAATAGCATCTTGGTCGAAAACATCTTTAAATAAATATGGTTCATCTCTTGCATATCGACTGTAAATATTTGCTAAAGGAAGTTCGACTTTCTGATTTAACATTCTTTGCAAATAATACCATGACATTGCAGTGAATTCTGTATATATTTGTTCGTCTTTATTTGGATTGTCTTCGTAGATTTGAAATGACACTTGTGAATTTTGTTTGTCATATACAATTCTCACATAAAGTGTGCTATTGGTATTCGCATATTCATCAGCATATTTTGCATAACATGAATTTATTTTATCTTCTATATTTTTTAATGCAGCCTGTAGAGAAGATGAGAGGTCAACTTGTATTAGCTCAATTTCTTCCCACATTTTTCGTTGCCCTTCAGATGTATAATCTATATGAAACCTTACAATAAATGGAAAACTTTTATCTTCTACAGACACAAATTTTATTCTTCGAAAGCCAATAGCTTTTGTGACAGATGGGTCTCTTAGCCATCTTAATGGGTAGTCAAAACGATAGCCTTCATGCTTTACGGTCTCTGTCTCAAACTTTTGACCGACATTAGTAAAAAGTTCATCTAATGGTTTAGTTGTAGCAACTCTAGAATTTTCTTTTTCTATTGGAAGCATATTTTATCTAGAATAAAAATGTCGAATGAAACAGCGTCTATGAGAGAAATACAACACAACCGACAACTCATTATGCAAGCTCTAAATAAGAACACAACAAACTTTTCAAACTATTCTAAGATATCTGAGTCATTGAAAGAAGGAAACTTAAAACTGACATTAAACCCAATGACAGATGAGTTTCTGTTTCAAGACAATAAGAACCATACTGTCTGTATAAATCCAACAAAAGGAACTTTAAACGAGAAACCTATAAATGAACTTCTTTTGAAAGCAGATGTTGACAACAAAGCTGACAAAGAATATGTCATTGAAAAAGTTCAAGAAGAACATGACAGAGCAGATGCAACATATGCAACGAAAGAACATACTCATCCTGAACTAGCAGACAAAACATATGTTGACAATAAAATGTCAAGTGAAGTGACAAGAGCTGACAAAGAATATTCTAAAAAGACTCATATACATTCTATATCTGAAATAACAGACTTAAACGTTAGCCTTGAAAATAAGGTAGATAAGGGACTTATGGCTAGTGTGTTAGTGAAGAAAGCAGATAAGGAATATGTGGATGAAAAAGATAAAGAAATTATAGAAAGGGCTGAATGGTACCATGAACGGACAACAAAGATTTTAAAAACTAAAGCCGATACAGGATGGGTTTCAGGATGTTTAGACCTTAAAGCGGATAAAACTTATGTTAACGATGAGTTAGAGAAGAAAGCAGATAAGACTCATACACACGATTTCTTCGCAACTGTTGGTATAGAAAATATTGAAGGAACGGTTGAAGAACCTGATGGGGATGTATTATATTGGAAACCTCCTAACTTTCCACAAGGTTTAACATCGGATGACAACATAACGACGATGAGAAACATTAGATGTAAAGATGTTTATGTCATGAAGGATGAACATAATATTAAATTCACTGCTCAAGATTTATATGACAAGAAAGCAGACAAAACAGAGCTTCAAACATTAAAGACAGAAATACTTCAAACATTAAAGACAGAAATACTTCAAACATTATATCCTATAGGCTCTATTTATACGTCAATGAACTCTACCAGACCAGAAACAGTTCTGGGTTTTGGAACTTGGACTCAAATAGTCGACAGGTTTTTGTATTGTGCAAACTCTTCAAAGGAAACAGGTGGAAGTAAAACGATTTCAGGTGAAAATCTACCTGCACATAGTCACTACATAGATTTAAGTACATCTCAAGCAGGTTGGCATAAGCATAAATTTTGGGATTGGCACGCCTTGAAAAAAGGTAAAGGATATGATGTTAAAGACGACGTTCAGTTTGCTATAAATTGTTACTGGAGTGACACTCAGGGAGATGGAAACCATACACATCGCGTTTCAGGATATACGCAAACAACGGGACAAAGTAAAGAATACATGCCACCTTACATGACAGTTTACGCATGGTATAGAATTGCTTAGTCGTCATTTTCAACTTCTTTAGCATATTCGTCAGGAGTTGTCTTATATTTGTTAGGAACTGTCTTTGAAAGTATACCACCTTGAACTTTGACAAGTTTGAAACGAGGTCTGACAATAGTAGTTTTATCTTCTGCTTGCAATGTGTACATTTTGCCATGTTTGCCTAAAACTTCATAATATTCTCTTGTATACTTTCTTCTATTTTTACGAACACGAATGTGAGTACCTGTCGGGTTCCTATTGTTGTCATAGTCAATAGTATTTTCATATGGGTCGCGTCTAGGTATTTCTATTTTTACTTTGTCACCTTTCTGAAGTTTGAAGCCCGGCATTCTTTCTTGTTTGTCTCTTTTGACTAAATTATTAAATATATAGTCTTTCTCTAAGTCAGGGTTGTTTTTCATTTCTTCGGGGGAGTGGTTTCCCAAACCTTTTTGTTTACGGTTATTGTAAATATTTAAAACTTGTCTCATCTTTGCCTGGGAGAAGTGTCTATATTTGTCGTCATATGACATTTCATTTGCTTCACCACCTTGTGGTTGGTTTAAGTCTCTTAACATTTTTATACAACTGTCAATGACACCAAGAGCAGAATGGTTTTGGTCGACGATGAAATATTGGTTTACATTTTTTGAACGCAGATAGTTTTTTACATCATCTGATTTGAAAGAACTTTCACAGTCAGATGTCAGTTTTGTTGGATGGTATTTGTCAACGAATATTGTCAAAGCTGCTAAGATATCTAAAATAGCTTTGGACTGTAATGGTATGGCTTCACAGTATCTTGTGTTTTGACCGACAAATATTAGCCAGTATGGTGGTCCATCTTCTCTATACCTCGGAATGTTTTCCAAGATATCCATAAACCAAGCATTTGGTGTTGAACTAAAGATTTTTATCATGAGTGCTTTCTTTGTCGCTTTAGAAACATAGGGGTCCTTGTTTGGATTCGTCATTTTTACCCTATAAGAAATGGGTTTATTTGGCGCATTAGCAGGAGTTGCATCCAGATTTTTACCCGCAGTGGGAACAATAGCCAGAGGTGCATTTGGAATTGGAAGGAAGATTTTGAGTACATTAGGTATACTTAAAGAGAAAGCACAACCTATTATACAAACTGTACAGAAAGGTTGGGAGGTAGCACGAGATGCAACAAATCTTATTCCAAATCCTGAAACAAGAGGAAAAGTTCAAGGATGGATGGACAATGTAGGAAGACAAGCAGGAAACTATTATAACAAAGCAAATGACTACTATAACCAAGCAGGACACTATATGGACCAAGGTGAAAGATTCTTTAACAGAGGATATAACCATGCACAACAGTGGGTAAACAATAACCAACCTCAACCGCCTCAAACGTGGGGAATGTAAAATTTTTTACTGAGATGAAATGAACAATACAGCATTGAGACAAATGGGTTCAAGATGGATTTGTCGGCTTCCAGCAGTTACACAACGTGTTTGTCAAGTTCTTCCTATACCTCAGGAAGTTTTAGACCGACTTAAAAAACAACAACAACCAGTTGAAAACAAACCAAACTAAAATTTTTTACTGAGATGAAATGACCGAAGAAGTTGAAACGGTAGATTTGACACCACAAACAAAAAGTTCAGAACCATTGTCAAAACCTGTCAAAGAACTTACAGATGAAGAGAAAAATTCAATAATAGAAAGTGCCAGGTCTGGAAATACAAACCCTAACTATAAAGTCACTTTTCATAGAAATGGAACGGCTAGTATCTCAAAAAAGAAACAGACTCTCACAAATAAAATATTGAAGTCTGAAGGAGCTTTCGAGACAACAGATGGAAAAGTTTACTTCACTGACCAACAGTTCATTATAGAACATCTCATTGACTTAGAGTCGAAATATTCTAAACTTTACAACAAACACAAAAAGTTGAAAGGAAAACAAAAACAAATGGCATATGATATTTATGAAGATGTTGACGACACAACTGTTCCTGCAAGTGAAGTAAAGTCAGAGGAACCAAAAAGTGACGAAAAACCGATAGAAGAAGAGAAACCGATAGAAGAAGAAAAACCGATAGAAGAAGAAAAACCAAAAACTGAAGATAAACCAAAACCAAAGTTTAGTTTCCAAACTAAACCAAGTCAACCTTCATTAGCTGGTATGGGTTGGCGTCAAAGACTTATGGCAGCAGGCGGTTATGTAAAGTAAAGAAAAAAAATATTTTTTTATTTTTATAAAAATGCCCCCATATAGAATGGATAGAAAGTCTGCTAGAATAAAAGCAGAGTTACAAGGATATGGTTGGAAAGTTTCAAAGAAGTTTAAATATAGGAAGGGAAGACCCATAAAAGTCTATGACAAATTGTCTGGTCTTCGCTACGAAATGGATTTGGAAACAGCACGTGCCAATTATCCAAACAGACTAGAGAGGTTAGAAGAAGAACGTCTTATGGACATGCCTTTCGATGTTAGTGAACCTCAAGTTGAAGGACACGACGGCTTTGCCAGATTCTATTGGAAACATGACGAACAATTGCATCCTTTGAGAAGGAAAAAAGGAAAAGGTGAAGACGCACATGCTCCCATGGAAAGAACAAGATATGCATATGAAAAGTATCGTGAAGTTAGAAGTCAAATTACTTCTGGTCGAACCTTTACAGTAAACTTTGACGAAGGAAAGAACAAAGAAGGCTTCATGGGTGTACTTGCTGCCATACAAGACGGAAATAAGAAAGGATACAATCTCAGATTGACCATAACAGATTTGGATGGTCACATTTACTATGCACATGGCAATGTCACAACAGCTGCAATGCTTCTTGACGCTTTCAAGACTACAAAGAGAGAACAAATGGTTGACTCCGACTCAGCCATTTTGAATGCAATTGAAGGAATTGCAAGTGTTAAGTTCGAGTGGTACCAACCTAACCCTCAAGCAGTCAGACAACATGCTGGATACTTCCCCTTCATAAATAAGTCTGACATTGACTTGACAAGGTATGGAATTTACAATTCAATTGAAACAATTGTCAATGAACCTTGTATTCTTACATGTCTCAGGAACTCTGGTCTTGTTACAGATGAGAAGATGAAGTATCTTGAGTCATGTGTGAAGACAAGGTACATTCTCAGAGGTCAATTGGCAAAAATTGCACCGTTGGCAAATGTCAATATCCGAGTCAACATCCCTACAGCTAAAGGTTCTTCACATGACGACTATGTTGTTGAGTTCAATTTACCATGGTTGAAGATTGTAATTGTCCACAACCACTTCATGTTGAACGAAAGTCTTACAAACCCATTGTTCGGAAAAGGCAAGTGTAACATTGTCAGAGCTGTAAACATTCTTTTCGAGAAAGGTTTGTTGGAACCAATTCCAGATGACAAGCTGACAGAAACTTTTGTACCAAAAGACGAAACAAACTTTTCATTGTTAGCAAGACCAAAAGTTGTTCCAGACAAAGTTATAGTACAAAAGAAGTACACAATTCCACAAGGAGTTGGATTGTTCGGATACCAACCTGAACCAGAAGAACTTCCAATGAGGTTGCAAGAACTTCAAGATGCTATAAACAAACTTCCATTGAGACATCCAATTGACGTCAAATTGTATTGGAGAGCTTCTGAGTTAGGTCAGAAGGTTTTATATGAAACAGGTTGCTTCGACGATGTTTATGAGATAACAGGAGAAGTTTCTCAGAAGATAAGAGACTCACTTGAATTTCCACAAACTGGACCAATTGGTTGCGCCAAGTTCGACTCAAACGAAAAGATATACTATGTCGACCTTAACGCTGCATACATGAGGTTTGTCCAATATATTCCGACTGGAATTCCAAACGAAGATGGTGAGTTCCCGGGAAGGAACTATACAGTTGGAAAAGTCATACAACAACTGTATGATATTAGGAAAGCTTCAAACCCCAAACTTGCAATGACACTCAAATTGCTTATGAATTCGACATGGGGATATTCCATTAAGAAACCTCAAGAGATGAAGAGTAAACATTATGAGAAGGTCGACAACTTTGTTGAAAGGTTTTCTCCTTTTGTTTTGAAGTACGAATTCACTCAAGGTCAAAGTGGCTTAGTAACCACATTAAAACCTATTGTCGAACATTGGTCTCACCCTCAGTTCGCAAAGGCAGTCCTTGACAACTACAATGAGTTCTTCTCCGAAGTCAAATCGAAAGTCAAGGTTTACTATGAGAACATTGACGCACTCATGACGAACGAAGAAGGCTATAACAAACTCATTGAAATGGGTTTAGTCGGTGAGAAGATGGGCTGTTTTAAGCTAGATAAGGTATTTTCCGAAGTTCATGTCCTCTCCAAGCGTAAGTACTGGGGCATACTTGAAGACGGCACAGAAATAAAACATTGCATGAAGTAAAAACGTTTTTCAAAAAAGTGACATTTTTTAAATTTTATTTGAACTGTACGCTGAGTTTGTTGGAGAAGACCGTTGGGAAACTTGTTTGTTAGATGAGAAATATGAAATGGCATACCATTTTAAAACAATATATTTTTACATATATTAAATGCTTCAGGTTGAAAAACAAAGAACAAAAGTAGCAGATACAAAACCGTTAGACTATATCTTTACAAATGCTGGTAGGAATATATCAGATGAAGAAATTTCATCCCGAACATACAGGTTTGACTATCCAATTCGTTGGCTTCAAAGTCCTTCAGATGCAAAGGCAATAGGATTTAGAAGAGTTTTGTTTTCAAATAGAACTAACGCGTTTATGTTCGTAGTATATTTTCATGGGCAGTATAAAGGTTCTGATGGTCTAATAGACAAATTTGCCGAAATGAGAATCTTTACAGTTCGTTCAGACGAAAGTCTTGAGAAAACTCTAAATGACTTTCAAACTCAAATGAACAAATATTATTGGGAATTTCAAGAAAAATACGACTCTTTACTAAATGGAACATACTATCTGAAACTAGAATATGACAAGATGAACTCCACCGTTTCATTTCAAAAGATTGAAATTAACCCTCCAAGAGATACAGAGTTTTTATTTTGGGAAGTAGACAAACGTTCTTGGGCACAATTTCTTCGGTTACTAAACCAGAACGAACCATTACCACCAGATGGTCCATTTAAATTTATACTTCCACCAGCAGATTTGACAGTTTATAGAAACGTGTTTGACCCTCAAAATGTTATGTGTCATGCAAGTTTCAGTTCAAGCAACAATAGTTTTCTATGTATTGGTAAGGACTTTTATGACTTTGCTTCTAAATTCTACGAACCACCTAGTAACAGTTTCTCTGACTTTCAAGTTTGGTTCACAACAAATGGTGTGCAACATATTATTCCATTGTACTATGACTTTTATCTCGAATTGTCTTTCATATATAACTACGGAAAAGTGCTGAAAAAGTATTGAAAAATACTTTTAGGTGAAGAGGTGAGATCTCACCTGTTTTTTCACCTCTTTTCTCACCCGTTGAATTTTCATGACTTCTTCGTAAATGTTTTGTCAAGACTTCTTCGTAAAGGACCCAAAAATATAATTTAGGGTAGATGGTTAGATCTAACCTGTTTTCTACCCTCTTTTCTAACCTCTTGAATTTGTCAAGACTTCTTCGTAAATGTTTTGTCAAGACTTCTTCGTAATGAGTGTAAAGGACCCAAAAATATAATTTAGGGTAGAAGGTTAGATCTAACCTGTTTTCTAACCTCTTGAATTTTGTATAAAAAGCAACCGCCGGAATTCCGGCGATTGCTATATTCTTCACAAAATGCTTGTTTTGAGGTCGAGCCACTTTTGGCTCCACCGTATTCTTTCAACCAAAACTCATGAATTCGGCAAAAATATAATTTAGGTGAAGAGGTGAGATCTCACCTCTTTTCTCACCCGTTTTCTCACCCTCATGAATTTTCATGAATTTCCTTAAGACAGATGAAATAAAGTTAGTTTTTTTAAAAAAATATTTTTTATTTTTATTGTAAGAACATGTTAGCAACAACAGCACCAAACTCGTTAGTCATGAACCCAACTTCAATGTTAGTAGAGATGAAAAGCTTCATTCCTTCTTCATATACTTTCGAAACAGAAATCCAGAAGATAAAGCAAGAACTTTTAACAAGTAATTTAGACTGTACCGCACAGGATGAAACAAATGAACAATATCTTTATGAAATGCAGGACATTATTGACCATCTACCTAAACTTCCTGAAATCCAACAACAAAAGCTCACTATTCCTGAATTCGACGAAATTGAAGTCAAAGCAACTGACTCAGTAGAAATAAAGAAGTTCATACGAAAGGTAAATTATGAATTCCTTGGTTTTCATTGCAACCATAAGGTTATGGACAAAGATTGCGACATGGTATATAAGAATGTTTCTGACATATATAAATCTGAAGAATTTAAGACCTACGACAACTTTGTTTCGTTAGTTGCTGAATGTGTATGGCAGATAAGAGATAAAGATAGAAGAGGTAAGGTATGGAACGAACAGATAAAACCAGCAGCTTTTGAGATGAAGAGAGCAATTGACGCTTTAGTTGTTTTAGCAGGTAAGGTTTCAGAATATAACGCAAAAATGAACCCGCAATGTTCAAAATGTAAAGCAGCAATTAGGAAATATAACTACTCCGTCAAAGAGATAGAACGTATGCGAAACGACTATGCTGACTTAAAGAAAGAAGCAGAAAAGCCAGCAGAAGATAAAATGGATATGTTAGAATTTCTAAACAAAAACTATCCAACTGCTGACGATTTCCTTTTATCTGACGTCAAGAAGAAATATAAAGAAACTTTCGGCATTGTTAAAACTTTTGACATACTGACAGAAGAAATAGAAGCTACGAAATTGTTTAGGATTTCAAATATACATCGTACAATTCATGTAAAACGCTTGTGAAAAAACAGGTGAGAAAAGAGGTGAGAAAACAGGTGAGATCTCACCTCTTCACCTAAAATATATTTTTATTGAATTCAGCAACAAAATTCTGAGTAAAATGGCTTGTGTCAAACCGTTGAGTTTTCACAAAATTTAAAAAATAACGTTTACCATGTAAAACGCTTATAAAATAACAGGTGAGAAAAGAGGTGAGAAAACAGGTGAGATCTCACCTCTTCACCTAAAATATATTTTTGTCTGATTTACGCTCATTACGATGAAGAAGTCTTGACAAAACATTTACGAAGAAGTCTTGACAAAACATTTACGATGAAATCATGAAAATTCATGAGGGTAGAAAAGAGGTTAGAAAACAGGTTAGATCTAACCTTCTACCCTAAAATATATTTTTGCTGAATTCAGCAACAAAAATCTGAGTAAAATGGCATAAGATTGCTTCCCTCGGAAACAGTGAAGAACAGCGAGTACGAGAAAATCCGTAGTCGCCAAAACTCTATGAAAATCATGAAGCACAGCGAGACCGACTTTTTTCGGGGTCGCCAAAACTCTATGAAAACAGTGAAATTTCTCTAGACCGACTTTTTTCGGGGTCGCCAAAACTCTATGAAAACAGTGAAATTTCTCTAGACCGACTTTTTTCGGTCTTGCATAAAACTCTATGAAAATCGTAAAAATTGCGAGTAGGGAAAAAATCTTACTCGCCAAAACTCTATGAAAATCGTGAAAAAATGACCAAATTTCATTATATAACTGTTATTTTTTGACGAAGAGAACTTTTGCACTTCGTAAAAAAAATCCCTGAAATCATATCTTTTATACAAGATAGAAAAAATAACGCTAATTTTTTAAAAAAATATTTTTTATTTTGTATGTAAGAACATATATGTTAAACACTGAGTTTGAAACAGTTAGAAAGATAGACAATGACACCAAGGTGGTTAGAATCGGTGATTTAAACGTAAGATACTCAAAGAAATACAACAAATATTCTTTGTCAGACATTCTAACACTATCTGGAAAGAAAACATCCCACGACTGGGTTAGAACTGCTTCTACTCAGAAAATTTTGACAAGAAATCCTGAGCTTATGATATCGGTAAGATTCTATGGAACTGCAGCATATCTCATCGACAAAAGTCTTATACCAATAGTTTTGTTATGGTTAGACCCAGTTGTTGGATATAACTTCATAACATATGGTTCATTCGATACGGAACGTTGCAGTGAAGGCTTACTTTACATCGTTCAGAAACCGAAGGACTTCAATACAAAGAGATATAAGATAGGAAGAACATATAATATAACTCTAAGATATGACTCTACAGTCAATAGAGTTAAGGTTGTGTTCGTTAACGATATGAGAGCTGCAGAAACAGAACTACTTGAAAAGTTTGAGAAAATGTATGGTGCTCCCACGAAAGGTAAAGAAACGTTTGAAGTAGATGAGATAGATAAAGCTATAAAATTATTTGACGAAGTTGCTGAAAAATACATGTAAAGCGTTTATTTTTGGTCTTTTGTGAAAGTCAGAAAATAAAGTTAGTTTTATTTTTATTTATTTTTTTATCCGGAATGTAAAGACAGATATGTCAACAACAGAGAACACAACAACAGTTATAGTCCATGAAGCTATAAATGAAGAATATGAGTACATACAGTTTAACAAACAACTCCGTCTCATTCGTTCGGTCAAAGACGATATGTACCAAATGCAAAGTATTTTGACAGCATGTTTTGCTCCAGATACCAAACATACAGACGACTGGTTCAGAAACCAAAGCACACAAGAACTTTTGAGTGAAATTTCTCTAGACCGAGAATTCTCGGTCTTGCATAAAACACATGAAAATCGTAAAAATTTGCCAAATGGTTTGAGAGGTTGGTATGTACATAGACTTCTTGTAAATGCTGTAGCAATGTGGGCTTCACCTCGTTATGCTTGGTATATTTACAGACTTCTTGACGAAATTCATAGACAAGAACGTGAAGAGATGGAAAAGAAACTTCAAGCAAAAGATGAAGTCATTGAAGCAAAAGACAAAAGCATTCAGAAAGAATACCACGTTCGGTACCAAAAGGAAAGGAAAAAGAACTATAAGTATATGATTTATACTGAAGAGATGGAAAATGAAGAAGATAAAGATATGGTTATGTTGCATTTAGTCAGAAGAAACAACAAAAGCTTTTACGACCTTGCTAAGATTTACAAATCTGACAGAAATTGGTTCTATCGCGAAAACTTACCGATTTCAATGACTCCAAATGAAGATGTGAAACAAATAGTTCAAGATACGTTACCTCAAACACACTATGATATGAAAGGTTGTACAATTCTTACCTTCAAAGAAGATTTGCCATTGTTAAAGGAAAAAATAACAGAGTATTTTGACAACTTCAAACAAGCAGAGTAAATGAACCATTTATTTTTACGCTTGACTTCAGATGGCTCGAGTAGCTCTAGATGGTAAATTGGCTTGTCAAATCCTTCTGGCATTCCGAGTCCTTCCATCCGACATTCCGAGTCCTTCCTTCCGACATTCCGAGTCCTTCCTTCTGGCATTCCGAGTCCTTCCATCCGACTGGAAAAAAATTTCCCGACAACAGGAAGAACTCTTGCATCCGACAGGAAAAATTTTTCCATCAGACAGGAAAAATTTTTCCAGTTGTCCGACCAAAAACCATTCAAATTTTCGAAAATTGAGAACTTTTTGGTCGAACGTCAGGAAAAATTTTTCCATCAGACAGGAAAAATTTTTCCTTCCGACAGAAAAAATTTTCCATCAGACAGGAAGAACTCTTCCATCAGACAGGAAGAACTCTTCCATCAGACAGGAAGAACTCTTCCATCAGACAGGAAGAACTCTTCCATCAGACAGGAAGAACTCTTCCTGAATGCCTTCCAAAGCCAGAAGAACCGACAGCCCCAGAACCACAACAGACTTACTAAGACTAAACACTTACATTTTTACGCTTGACTTTTTACAATTTGAACTTTGTTCGCGTAGATATGAATTCTGAAAGAAGTATGAGGGTCTTGTATGACTTTGTACTTCTCCCATAGTTCATGTCTGTCAAACTTACCTGCCATGGACTCTTTCATAAGTTCCATGAAATCGTCTTCGGACAATCCGGGGAAAAGTATAATGTCAGTAAGTATTCTTTTAACATCCTTACTTAAACTCTTTGCTGTCTGTACACAAATGACAACTGAGATGTTAAAGTGTCTGAGCTTCTTAAGAATTCGACACATATCTTGTTCTCTATTCTTTAACAAAGGATGAGAAGCAAAGTCATCTAAGATAAGAAGACATCTGTGAGGGTACGTCTTCCAATCGTAAGATTGCAATTTCTTCGAAATGTATTCTATCTCTTTCTGTTTGTTTCTGAAGTGTTTCTTCTTCTCTAATATTCTCTGCATTTCCTCATTTGGGTCTTTAAACTTCGAATTGACATACTCATTTATAGCATTATACTTCAAAACTCTTCTTTGGTACTTCTTTATCCAATCTAACAACTCAGTATCCTTTATACATACTAACTTAGACTTCTTTATAATATCTTTGAACGAATTGACGGTTTGGTCAAATTGACCAGAAGTACTACAAATAACAACTAACTCATAGAATGGGTTCTTCTCATCTAGTTCTTGTTGTTGTGCAGCCATTTTAAGATAAGTGAAAGTCTTACCCGACCCAGGTGGTGCAATTAGACCTGTTATACCATTCTGAGCAAATAAGAACTTGTCATGTATAGGCTTTATCTGAGCATTTTCTAACTTCCTCTTGTTCTTGTTTAAAACATTCTCAAATTTCTTGTCAATGTCAGCAAACTTTTTTTCTAACATATTTTTAGAAAAATTAAAATTTTATCTTTTTGAAAATGTCTAGTGATTTCGCTATCTATATTCGAGACAAGCTTTTCGACAGCAAACATCTGTAGACCATAAAATCTTACATAGTGTAAACAAGAAAGGTGAATTTGTTCTAAAGTTCTGTTTCTGGGAATATGACAAGAACCATAAAACATTACAAAGAGCAGTCTTAAAATTTGTCAATGACAGACTTGTTGACAGAGATGACGCCGATTGGAAAGATGAAGTCCAACAAAAGTTCTTAGAATGCAAAGAAGACACATGCGCTGTTCTTGAAGATGAAATAGAAAACAGAATAGATGAGCTATTAAAGGACAAAGAACTTTTACATAAATATGGTTGCGCCAAATTTGACATAACTCCACCAGAGAAGAAGAAGAAGAGAGAAAAGAAAGAAAAGAAAGTAGAAGAAGAGAAGAAAGAACCTGAACCAGTTCCAGAGAAAAAGAAATTTGACATGTAAAAATAAAATTTTATTTTTAGAACATTTCTGGGTCAATGTCAATGTTCTCTTCCTCTTTAGGAGCAAACACCGGCTTAGACTCTAAAATCTTTTTACCCAATTTACCTTGAACTTCAACTATCTTAGACTCATAATATTCATAGTCGTCTGCTTTCTTTGGTTCATAAGGTATAACAAGTTTGTATGCTTTGCCTTCTTTAAGGTTTGAGAACTTTCTGTCAAAATTTTCTTTGACTGTTAACAAACCTTCTATGTCTAAGTCTTCAAATTTCGCACCATTTTTAGTCACAATAGCAAACTTAACTGGTGCAATGTTCCAAACTTTGTCAAATGTAGACTTTTCAAAATTGTAGAAGTAAACATTCAAATATGCGAATGGAGCTAACTTATCTTTGACTTCTGTCATGTACTTATTTACTGAGATGAATTTCGTCATCTTTTCTATCGGATAAAAAAATATTTTTTTTAAAATTTACTCAGAAAAATTTTTCTTTGTATATACACCATTCTGTACGTCTAAAAGACTTTTGACATTTGCCAAGAATGTACGTTTAGAAGCTGCCATATAACCATACTCTTGACAATATTGTTTATACGAATCGTACAATGACCTTTCATCTAATGACACAAAGTCAGTTTCATCTATGAACAGTTCATATACACTCTTGTTTGCTTCTAACAATGTTTGTCTCTCTTCGGTATGTGGAATTTGTCTTGGATTGAACTTAGAAATATCTAATGTCATGAAATATGAGAACAAGTGGTTGTAAAAGTCAGATGTCAAAGTTTCTGACAAAGCGTCAAAATATTCTGTATCTTGCATATGAGAATCTGACGTTCTGACAACTACATATCTTCTGTCAGAACTTTCTAACTTCATCGGAACAACATTGTTTGAAACCATAATGAAGTTTGCAACATTTTCACAAACTCTTTGGTCTTTATACTTTCTTTCAACAACTCCAACTTTGTCTGTTATAAGACTCTTCAAAGCATCTGAGTTCAAAACTTTTGTTGTATCTATACTTTGAAGTTCATTGCAAACTATAAGTTTCATATTCTCTATTGAGGAGTTAAACTTGCCACAGATGTTTTCTAAGTTTGTCATATTAGGGTTCGAATAACCTTCTAACAGTTTGCACAAAATATCTGTAAAGAAAGTGTTCTTACCTGTTCCTTGTTTTCCAATTATAATGAGAGCAGTTTCATTTTTAGCACTTGGATGTTGTAAGATATTTGCAAACCAACATAAGATATACTCATAGACTCTTTCGTTTCCATTGCATATAATTTCTTTGACATGGTCTAACCAAGCTTCTATAATACTGTGTTTCAATTCTACTTGTTCGTATTTATATCCAGTGAAGATAGAATAGAAGTTTGGAGAAGGTGTATAGAACTTTATACCTCGAACTGAAAAATCTTCTAACTTTGACAATAAGATATCCCAAGCATCTAACATCTTCATGCCAACTTGTACAACTTTTATTTCTTAAGTTTCTGTCTACATTCTTGTTCTGAATACTATTTGTTGCTCTTGGTTTGTTAAAGACTACATCCCATTCTTTCATAACATAACATTCTGGGGCAGAGTCGACATAAATGACTAAACGTTTCAAATTCTCGACTGCTTTGTTATAGTCTCGAAATGGACACATATTTCTGAATGCTTGGAAGTCATAAAAATCTGAAACATCTATTCTGTACATTTTTATAAAAATAAAAAAAAATATTTTTTTATTCTTGACTTTGTTGTTCCATTTGTTGCATTTGTTGTTCTTGAGCTATTTGTTGTTGAAGTTGTTCTTGTAATACAATACTTTCACCAGTTGCATCTTCCAATTCGAAACTTTCTGCCGTCATTGACAAATACATAGGACATAAAAGTTTTACAGGAACAAAGTTTGCGTCAACTAATGTCAACGTTATACTTGCCAAAGTGTTTGAGTTCACTAAGGTTGAAAATTCTGCATTCGAATGAACAATAGGCAAACCAGCAGAGAAAGTATTGTTTATACGCATAAGTATCTTTTGGTCATAATAGTTTCTGTCGACATTCGAATAACACTTTTGAACCTAAGTTTGAAACAATATATAAAATAGGTGTACTTAAAGTCAATGGAACAGACATTCCTTGTATGACACCTTTTCCTGTTATAGGAAACTGTTGGTAGTAAAGACCAGATATAAGTTTTGTATTATAGCTCATATTGTTATAGTAAACTCAGTCGGACATCCAAACATAATGAAACCTGCTCTAGTTGCAGCACATGTTACACCCGTCCTTAAAGGTATTAATAAGTCAACAAAAACCTGTTGGTGGTATATCTGAGTAAGTATCTTCAAAGGAGTATTTTTTATCATTCACAACAATAAAGTCTTCTGGTGTCAAAAGAGCAAAACAGGCTTTAGTCGTCATTGTGCTTAAGGTTAGTTTACAATATCGTCCTTGAGGACTTTGTAAGTTTGTTGTTATAGAATTATATGACTCAGGGTTTTTAGTCGTAATAGTATAAACCATTATGTCTTCTGCCATTTACTTAGCAAATAAATTTTAATGAAATGTTGTGGTCGTCAAATATTTTTATAACGTCTGGGAAACTATACTTTAAGTTCAACGTTTCACCTCCTTCATAACGTAATCTTGTCAATGACATTATATGAAACACCACAGCAACTAATGTCGGGTTCTATTTCTTTGATGTTTATATCGTCTGCCTCTGTCAAAAGTTTCAATAGTTCTTTCAAAACTTCATGAGGTGCAATGACATATGAGTTCACTTTTACAGGGTTGTGTTCGACCAAGTTTAACATTATACTTAAAGCTTGACAAATCTTCTCCTGAGTTTGAAGTTTGTCTTTCAGTTGTTGGTAGTCGTTTCGAATATCTGCAACAGAACTTAAGTCTCTGCTAACTTCAGGATATGTTGGTTGTTCTTTTACAGGAACAATTGTTATACCATCTTCGTCCTCGTATGGTTTCCCCACTTCAACATCTCTGTCTTTGACATTGACAACAACACTTTGACTGTTTGTTTGAGTTGGTGAATTTAACTTCACATCTGCCACCGCCATTAAACCTTTTGAAACACTTACGCTTCTATTTTTCGGAAATGACATTTTACTTAGAATAAAAAGATGGACGTATTTGAGTATCTCTTCGAATTGAAGCAAAACAAAGTTTACACACACAAACAATACAAATACATTGACAGAATAGTTCTTTACACAAACAATGGTAAATGTTATAGAATAGCAGTCTTTGCTGAACCAAAATATTTTCATAAAGCAAAGAAAGTTGGTATAACTGAAATGGTGAAAGTTCTTGAAGCAGACAAAAATATAACTTCAAAACTTACAGATATTTCTAAAGGTAAGTTTATAATACAATATTATGTCAAAACTGGCGTACTGTCAATATTTGACGGAGAGAAGTCAGTTCAAGAACAACTTACTGACCTGCTGCCAAAATCTGCTCGATGGAAGCTGTCGTTATGCCAATCTGAGGAGCCCCAGCAGGTTTCATCGAACGAATCTTCAAAAGAGCATCTTCCGTGAAAAGTGCTATTGGTTTTGTAAACTTCTTTGCTCTCAGTTCATCTGGACCGTCTCTGTCACCAGTATATTGTATTTGAACTGTACCAACAGTTGAAATACCACCCATAAAGTCTTCTGAGTCAGCAAATGGAATGCCAAGCCAAAAGTTTGAACGGTCTCCATTTGTATATTGAGTTTTTTGACTTCCTGTATGAGTCCATACTTTCACATATGGCATAATAGAACTTTGCATTTCAGGGTTAATGGTTGTTGTGAAGTTGTTGTTAAAGTTCATAGCATCTAATGTCAAGTTGTATGACCTCATATCCTCAACTGTAGAATATTCTTCTCTTGGATAATATTTGCCATCTATGTTTATATGATATTTAATACCGGGGTTGTAGAAACAAGAATAGTCATTTATAGTTCGTCTGAACAGTACAAACATAGTATCTGCATGTTTCATTGCAGTTGTTAAAGCAATATCTGTTCTTGCACCTGGGTCAGCACTTTGGTTTCCAACTTCACCTGCAAAGTCTTTGACAGATATTTGGTGTATAGGGAACATAAGTGGAACTGCAATATATTTGGCAGCTAAAGCATTTGAAATATCTTGGTCCAACATATAAACGGCAAGTCTGCTTTCTATTCTCTTGCATTCAAATTTTTCGCATGTGAACTTAACTGGGTCCCAAGCAGTTCCAGCAGCATTGAAATAATAGTTTACTTCAGTGTTGAAGTTTGAGAAACCAAAGTCTAAGTCAACTTTGTCTTTGCAAAAGTCGGCGAATGACGTTTGATTTGTTCCCTTTACGTCTGTAAGAGTGAATGGGTCTTGTGTTGGTGCAATGACTAAGTTATTTTTGCTTGGAGTAAGTTCGATAGAAATTTTTCCTGCCCAGTTTGGCAAGTATCTTAAAAACCTGAAGATGAGGAAAGATGACAAAGGAACTCTAAGTTTCAGTTTTACTTTAGTGGCAGCATTTCCATCTGAACCAGAAAGGTTAACATAAACTCCTGGAACGTTAGGGTCAAGTCTTCTTATTTTCTCAATAGTTGCATACTGGTCTGTTTGTTCTCTAGCTTGTGGTTGTACTGAGTTTCTCAAAGCGAACCATTCATAGTTTGCCCATGTTACTGTTTGAACTAAGTCAGAGTTAGAATATATCTTATATCCCATGAAAACTTCTGGAGCATATTGGTATCCGACATAGAAAATTCCATTGCAACCTTTCTTGTCAGACAACTTGGCAGAAGGTTTTATTTCAATGTCTTGTTCCACGTATAAGAATGAGTTGTCAATAGAAATAATATGAAACCTGTCGCATGCAATATCTACTGTTGTTGAAGAACCTTCTCCAAACTCACCTACATTTCCATAAGAAACAGCAGTTGTATATTCGTAAGTTCCAGGAACTATTTCTGACCTTCTAATGGCATTGTCGCATTCGTTATACCATTCGGAAACATTTCCGTTCATAGCATCCAAAACTGTTGGCGTAATATTCTGAGCGGCGTACATTTCATATGGGTAAAAATATAGAATAGTTGGATTTATATATCATAATAGAACCCACGTGGTACAAGCTTTACATTCTTCCTGGCTGACTTTTTAACTCTTCTTTTTCCTTCATTGCCACTACTTTCACTAGATGAAGTTACTTCTTCACTACTTTCACTTTATTCTACTCTTCTTCTTTGGTGTCGCTTTTGGTAACTTGCCCTCTGCTTCAAGTCGTTGCATCTTTGCCTCATGTTCACCTAGTATGTTGTAAATTTCCCATGTCCTTTTTGCCTTTGGGCTCTGGTCGCCCATCTCAGGTAACCAATATCCTAGAAAGATTTTGTCATAGTTTGTATTTGAGTCTTCGCGTATTGTTTGCATGACTCTTTCCTGAGTTTCCGGTTCAAGCTCTTCAAATATAGCTTGTCCATATGGAATATGCTCGTTTCCAAATATATGTTTTTGTAGCCATTCTGGTTTTCTTTCCATGTAACCAATAATATCTTTTGTGAATGGGAAAGCTTTTACCCAATCTTTCAGTCTTGCGTCATTTATTTCTGTAGTTGGTTTTATTTTGTCAAGGAACATGTTTTTCAATACTAACATTTCATTTGGTACTGTCCATTTGAGTTTTCTTAAATATTCATCCCTTCTCATTTCATTGTCTGCAAAGTAAGTTTTTATGACATTTTGCAAACTTTCGTTTGCAAGGTCATGTACAATAGGTTCTCTTCCTTCTCTCTCCCTAACTTTCTTTCTAAACTCTTCACCAAATATACCATCTCTATGGTTCTGTGTAGTTCTTTGAGATAAATGTTTTAGAACGTCAGGTGTTATATTTCCATCAGCCATGTTCATTTCATACTGGTTCAAAATATCTGCATCTTTCATATCTTTCAATGGCATTAAAGCCGCGCTGAAAATACCCATTATATCTGGTTCACCATTCACTTCCATTGCGTCTACAACTTCTTGGAATTGTGGTTGTAAGTTTATGAACCACCTATCCGGATTAGCTTTATGACCCCATCTCATTGTAGTTCCATAGTCTGCAGAAACAAAAGTAGGTTTGTTTCCATATTGGCTAGGTTCTGAATGAACTTTAAACAATGTTTCATTTCTATATGTTTTGTTGAAATTTAACCTTTTATTTTCACCGAGTTCAGCCAAAGATTGAACGTTATATGGTCGTAAGTAAAAAGGATTGTTGTATTGGCGTACATTTTCTTTCAGTACTTCCATTCTATGCTGAATATTTTCATCTGATGTTGGAGTCTTTTGTATGTCGGTAAAAATTTTTCGATATTCTTCTACTCTGTCAGCCGAATTTTTCTTAGACTCTTGGAAAGATTCCATATTCCCCGCATACACTTGTTGAGGGTCAAGATTTTTCGGCTGTTCCAAATCTTCATCTAGTTCTGTGAAGTTAGTTTCCAAAGGAGGGACTTGTTCGTTTCCTTCAGGCTCTTCTAGCTGTTGTTGCTGAACTATTTCTTCCATGTCTGGTTGTATCTGAACTTCTTCCTGTTGAGTTTCTTGTACCTCATCTGGTGGCATTTCATATATTCCGAGACCGTTTTTAACAAGTTCCCTATTTAAGTCATCCGCATTCATAACCCTTTTTTCTTTCGTTCCGTCTCTATTTTTTACGCGTTTCATGAAGATAGTTGAATTATCATTTATCTCTGACACCAAATATCTCGGAGTATATTCATTCATGTCACTTGGATGATATGCTATTAAATCATATCCCTTAGCGAGCTTGTATTTTCCAGGTTTGAGATTATATCCGATTTGGTGCTGAGCCATAAAGCTAAATAGGTTCGGGTCAGTATTTCCTTCATTGAACTTTCTAATAGCTTCTTTATATCTGTCACTAAAGTCAATAGTATCTGGGTAACCATACTCTTCTTTAAGCATTTTTAAGAATTCTTGGTTTCCTTGTTCTCTACTTCTTTTATGTCCTTGCTCTGTTTGTGGTTGTTGTTGTGCAGGGTTTTGAACTGTTGGTTGCTGTGCTGGTTGTGGAGATGGTTGTGGTGCTGGATTTTGAACTGTTGGTTGTTGTTGTTGTTTTGGTTGTTGTGCAGGGTTTTGAACTGTTGGTTTTGGTGCTGGATTTTGAACTGTTGGTTGTTGTGTTGGTTTTGGTGCATGCTTGTGTCTGTGTCCATGTGACGATGTAAATGTTTTAGGTAGTCCTGGTGCAGGTGCTTCTCTTGGAGGGTTTGGTGGTATATAAGTTCCACTAGCTAGTATATAAGTTCCACCAGCTGGTATATAAGTTCCACCAGCTGGCACATATGTTCCATCTGCAGCATAATGTCCTACCTGACTTTTCGTTCTTAAGAAAGCATTTACTAGGTCTGTTTTGGTCTGTTGTAACTCTTTTTCTTGACTTTCCACAACAGTTGCTCTAACGGCGTCATAGGCACTTTGAACTGCCTGTCTCGTTGCTGCATCTGTTATTTTCGTCATATTTTGTGCTACTTCTCTTAACTCTTTGTCGAAACCTTCAGACTTCAGTTTCTTTCCAGATGAGAAGTCGTTCACTAGTTTCACCTTACTATGAAGAGCTTCGAAGGCGTTCTTAAAGTCAGCATTCATTAAAGCTTCATTTGAACTGTCTTCATCCGCTTGTATTTTTGTCCTTATTGACCCTATAAGTTGGGCTGCTTTAGCGTTGGCTTGGGCATCTAACCAGTCATTGTTAGCTTTTATATATTCTGCGCTTTTCATTGCCTTTTGCATGGCTGCGTCGTTATTTTTACTTTCTTGTGCTAAGTTTTCATACTGTACGGTTTGGTTTTGCAACTGTAAAAGTTTTTCTGCCTTTACATTTGCTTCAACTTCATTTTTATACTCATCGCTATCCATATATGTCTTCAGGGCTTTTTGTTTTATTTCTTCATCTTTCAGTACTTTATATTGAGTAGTATGGTTTTTCAAATTTATAACATCTTGTTCCATTTTTGCTACTTCTGCTGCTTTTTCTGACACTTTTTTCGCATATTCCTCTGTACTTAGTTCTTTCAGTTGTTCTTCTTTCTTCTTTTTCTCTACGTTTAACTCATTGAGTTTCTTTGTGTGTCTGTCATATTCTAGTTTCTTTTCGTTTTCACTTATTTGTTTCTGTATGTCTATGTTTGACTTTTTGACATCTGTTATTTGATTTTTGAGTGAACTCAAATTCATTTGACTTTGAGGGTTATAAGCTGTTCCGTCTGCAGCTCCACCATAGCCTGCCATTTTCGCTAAAAGTGCCGCTCTTAAACCTCCACTCTGTGCACCAATAACTCGGTTTAAAAGCATAGGGTTGCTTGACATTTGTTGCAACATAGTGGGGTCATTCAGCATTTGTTGTTGCAACTGTTGTTGTGGTGTCAGTTTTACTATTGGATGTTTCAATGCTCCCTTCCTCTTACGTATATTCTTACGTAGCTTACGTGGCATTTTAAATGAAGTTAAAAAGCGGTTTTTGACAGATGTTTATATGACACTTGACAAAACATTTACGAAGAAGTCTTGACAAATTCAAGAGGGTAGAAAAGAGGTTAGAAAACAGGTTAGATCTAACCTTCTACCCTAAATTATATTTTTGGGTCATTTACACTCATTACGAAGAAGTCTTGACAAAACATTTACGAAGAAGTCTTGAAAATTCAAGAGGGTAGAAAAGAGGTTAGAAAAGAGGTTAGATCTAACCTTCTACCCTAAACATTATTTTTGGGTCATTTACACTCATTACGAAGAAGTCTTGACAAAACATTTACGAAGAAGTCTTGAAAATTCAAGAGGGTAGAAAAGAGGTTAGAAAGGAGGTTAGATCTAACCTTCTACCCTAAACATTATTTTTGGGTCATTTACACTCATTACGAAGAAGTCTTGACAAAACATTTACGAAGAAGTCTTGACAAATTCAAGAGGGTAGAAAAGAGGTTAGAAAAGAGGTTAGATCTAACCTTCTACCCTAAACATTATTTTTGGGTCATTTACACTCATTACGAAGAAGTCTTGACAAACCATGAAAACATATATAATTTGTGAAAAGCTCCTGGAAGACCCGTATATAAGAACTTCATTTATACTTATCAACTTCAGGGCTAGAAGGCACGAAGTGCCTGGAAGCCCCACTACCTTTTTTTTTTTTTTTTTTTTTTTTAATTTTATGATAATTAACAGAATTTTGTTTCAAAATGATCTATTTTGAAGTAAAAATTGAAATCAAAGAATTAAAGACAAAAATAGGACAAAAATCTTCAAAGAAGCTAATTATCCATTTATAAAAAGAATTTCCCGTGAATTTGTATTGCATTTCTCAAGTCCTTTCTTTTCTTTATCAGGTATTATAGTAATAAAATCTCCTTTTTTCTTTGTTTTCATTCTTCAAGAAATTTCTTATTCAAAAAATTTCAATTGAATTATTAAATTTTGGAACGTGATATGATGATTTTGATTGACAGAAGGAGATAACATATTTCATCCAGGTCAGGTAAGTGGGGCTTCCAGGCGCGTTGCGCCCTCTAGCCCCGGAGAAACTAGAGGAGGAATGATACAAAGACCAGATGAAAAAAATAAAAATATTATAATAAAATTAAATTTTTAGTCTTAAATTGTTTTTTTTATTCGGTATATTCTGAATCTTGAATGTCTTGGAAATTTTCTTCTTCTTCGCTCTCTGAGGTGAGGATTTCTTCGACTTCTTCTTCTTCGCCATTGGGAGCAACAAATCCTGCGATGAAAACTTTGTATATACCTTCTTGAGGAGTCTCTATGATGAAAGTCGTATTGTTGAGGAAATGGAACTCGACATCTTGAACAAATTGGCAACTGCTGTGTGTGAATTTTGCAATTGTGAGAGGCTTTCCTTTATAGCCCTTGGGAAAGCTTGAGATAGTTACTGTTCCTCCATATGGAACTCTGGCAGGAATATCTAAAGCAACAGTTGTTATAACGTGGAAATTGTCTTGAAATTCTGGTAAAGGTTCAATGCAGTATAGTCGTTTTGACTGGTTGTCTTTTGTGTAGAAATATAAATAGAATGACCTTTCACCATGTTCATTCAATTCTTCCAAATAATTGTATGAATTTGGATATAAACGGACAAATTCAGCAATTTTAACTTCTTGTAAATGCTTCTGCAAGTTCTTTGGAAACAAGTGAATGAACTGGTCAATAGCTTGCAACGCTATGAGATTGGCAGTAACGGGTAAATATGAAGCAAACATGTCAACAAGTACGCCAGGGTCTTTGATTTCGTTTTCAAGAGGCTGAATGGCATCCATGACAGCTTGAAACATCTCGTTATAATCTCGATTGTCTTCTGAACCCCACTGTTCATTTAACTTATCTAACAATTCTAACCTTTTCTTTGCGTATTTTCTAAGAACTTTCTCTGAAAGAGGAGTGTCGCTATCTTGTGTGTCTTGAATTTGAGACTTAAATTGTTTGCTAAAGGCGAGATATCGTGTTTGCAACCTAGTGGTCATTGTAGAATGTGTTTCTGTATGTTCGATTGGATGTGTTTCTGTATTTTCGGGTGGTTGTGTTTCTGTATGTTCGATTGGATGTGTTTCTGTATTTTCGGGTGGTTGTGTTTCTGTATGTTCGATTGGATGTGTTTCTGTATTTTCGGGTGGTTGTGTTTCTGTATGTTCGATTGGAATCTGATTGGTATGAACTTCTTCTGAAAATGCTTCTGTTCCGATAGTTGTTGTTGCCTGACCTGTTGGCTGAGCTGTTTCTTTGTGCAAATGCATATTGTCCAACAAATTGTCTTGAATTGTATGAGGAAGTTGTTTTGGTATTATAGGAGGTCGTAAGGGTTTTGAGAATGGTGAGACATAAGTTGTAGGAACTTTAACTGCAGAGGTAGTCGACGAATTGTTTGCGACACTTTTTCTTCCTTCCATTATGAAAAATGAACCGTTTTTTTCGGACTACTCATAGAAAAGTTTAAAATAAACCGTTTTCGTCAACGGAGACCCCCCTCTATTTTTTTATTTTATTTAATAGTTACCGTTGGAAAACCGTTCCATCTCAAATATTGAATGAACTATAAACGTTTTTTGTTTTCTATATATACTTTTTTGTCCAACGGTAAAACTTTTTACACAACGGTTTTTGAGAGTCGTCGCCGGTGACTTTTTTGTAGAGCACTCAAAATAGTATAACTTTGTCCGGACAAGTAAGGGTCTATCGTCGCTACAGGAAAAGTTACAGGCGTTCCAAGGAAGTATACTTTGAGAAGCCTTTTCCCCTTATAGAATGAGATAGGACGGTTATTTTACAAAACTGACAACACTTTGACCGAGTAGTTTTTTGAGCTGAACAAAAAGTGTCATATAAACATCTGTCAAAAACCGCTTTTTAACTTCACTTAAAATGCCACGTAAGCTACGTAAGAATATACGTAAGAGGAAGGGAGCATTGAAACATCCAATAGTAAAACTGACACCACAACAACAGTTGCAACAACAAATGATGAATGACCCCACTATGTTGCAACAAATGTCAAGCAACCCTATGCTTTTAAACCGAGTTATTGGTGCACAGAGTGGAGGTTTAAGAGCGGCACTTTTAGCGAAAATGGCAGGCTATGGTGGAGCTGCAGACGGAACAGCTTATAACCCTCAAAGTCAAATGAATTTGAGTTCACTCAAAAATCAAATAACAGATGTCAAAAAGTCAAACATAGACATACAGAAACAAATAAGTGAAAACGAAAAGAAACTAGAATATGACAGACACACAAAGAAACTCAATGAGTTAAACGTAGAGAAAAAGAAGAAAGAAGAACAACTGAAAGAACTAAGTACAGAGGAATATGCGAAAAAAGTGTCAGAAAAAGCAGCAGAAGTAGCAAAAATGGAACAAGATGTTATAAATTTGAAAAACCATACTACTCAATATAAAGTACTGAAAGATGAAGAGATAAAACAAAAAGCCCTGAAGACATATATGGATAGCGATGAGTATAAAAAAGAAGTTGAAGCAAATGTAAAGGCAGAAAAACTTTTACAGTTGCAAAACCAAACCGTACAGTATGAAAACTTAGCACAAGAAAGTAAAAATAACGACGCAGCCATGCAAAAGGCAATGAAAAGCGCAGAATATATAAAAGCTAATAATGACTGGTTAGATGCCCAAGCCAACGCTAAAGCAGCCCAACTTATAGGGTCAATAAGGACAAAAATACAAGCGGATGAAGACAGTTCAAATGAAGCTTTAATGAATGCTGACTTTAAGAATGCCTTCGAAGCTCTTCATAGTAAGGTGAAACTAGTGAACGACTTCTCATCTGGAAAGAAACTGAAGTCTGAAGGTTTCGACAAAGAGTTAAGAGAAGTAGCACAAAATATGACGAAAATAACAGATGCAGCAACGAGACAGGCAGTTCAAAGTGCCTATGACGCCGTTAGAGCAACTGTTGTGGAAAGTCAAGAAAAAGAGTTACAACAGACCAAAACAGACCTAGTAAATGCTTTCTTAAAAACGAAAAGTCAGGTAGGACATTATGCTGCAGATGGAACATATGTGCCAGCTGGTGGAACTTATATACCAGCTGGTGGAACTTATATACTAGCTAGTGGAACTTATATACCACCAAACCCTCCAAGAGAAGCACCTGCACCCGGACTACCTAAAACATTTACATCGTCACATGGACACAGACGCAGGCATGCACCAAAACCAACACAACAACCAACAGTTCAAAATCCAGCACAGCAACCACCTCCACAACCAGCACAGCAACCAACAGTTCAAAACCCTGCACAGCAACAACAACCAACACAACAACCACCTCCACAACCAGCACAACAACCACCTCCACAACCAGCACAGCAACCACAAACAGAGCAAGGACATAAAAGAAGTAGAGAACAAGGAAACCAAGAATTCTTAAAAATGCTTAAAGAAGAGTATGGTTACCCAGATACTATTGACTTTAGTGACAGATATAAAGAAGCTATTAGAAAGTTCAAGGAAGGAAATGCTGACCCGAACCTATTTAGCTTTATGACTCAGCATCAAATCAGATATAATCTCAAACCTGGAAAATACAAGCTCGCTAAAGGATATGATTTAATAGCATATCATCCAAATGACATGACTGAATTTACTCCGAGATATTGGATGTCAGAGATAAACGATAATTCAACTATCTTCATGAAACGCGTAAAAAATATAGACGGAACGAAAGAAGAAAGGGTTATGAATGCGGATGACTTAAATAGGGAATTTGTTAAAAACGGTCTCGGAATATATGAAATGCCAGCTGGTGGAACTTATATACCACCAGATGAGGTACAAGAAACTCCACAGGAAGAAGTTCAGATACAACCAGACATGGAAGAAATAGTTCAGCAACAACAGCTAGAAGAGCCTGAAGGAAACGAACAAATCCCTCCTTTGGAAACTAACTTCACAGAACTAGATGAAGATTTGGAACAGCCGAAAAATCTTGACCCTCAACAAGAGTATGAGGTGAATATGGAATCTTTCCAAGAGTCTAAGAAAAATTCGGCTGACATAGTAGAAGAATATCGAAAAATGTTCGCCGACATACAAAAGACTCCAACATCAGATGAAAATATTCAGCATAGAATGGAAGTACTGAAAGATAATGTACACAAATACAACAACCCTTTTTACTTACGACCATATAACGTTCAATCTTTGGATGAACTCGGTGAAAATAAAAGGTTAAATTTCAACAAAACATATAGAAATGAAACATTGTTTAAAGTTCATTCAGAACCTAGCCAATATGGAAACAAACCTACTTTTGTTTCTGCAGACTATGGAACTACAATGAGATGGGGTCATAAAGCTAATCCGGATAGGTGGTTCATAAACTTACAACCTCAATTCCAAGAAGTTGTAGACGCAATGGAAGTGAATGGTGAACGAGATATAGCTGGTATTTTCAGCGCGGCTTTAATGCCATTGAAAGATATGAAACATGCAGATATTTTGAACCAGTATGAAATGAACATGGCTGATGGAAATATAACACCTGACGTTCTAAAACATTTATCTCAAAGAACTACACAGAACCATAGAGATGGTATATTTGGTGAAGAGTTTAGAAAGAAAGTTAGGGAGAGAGAAGGAAGAGAACCTATTGTACATGACCTTGCAAACGAAAGTTTGCAAAATGTCATAAAAACTTACTTTGCAGACAATGAAATGAGAAGGGATGAATATTTAAGAAAACTCAAATGGACAGTACCAAATGAAATGTTAGTATTGAAAAACATGTTCCTTGACAAAATAAAACCAACTACAGAAATAAATGACGCAAGACTGAAACGTTGGGTAAAAGCTTTCCCATTCACAAAAGATATTATTGGTAACATGGAAAGAAAACCAGAATGGCTACAAAAACATATATTTGGAAACGAGCTTATTCCATATGGACAAGCTCTGTTTGAAGAGCTTGAACCGGAAACTCAGGAAAGAGTCATGCAAACAATACGCGAAGACTCAAATACAAACTATGACAAACTCTTTCTAGGATATAGGTTACCTGAGATGGGCGACCAGAGCCCAAAGGCAAAAAGGACATGGGAAATTTACAACATACTAGGTGAACATGAGACAAAGATGCAACAACTTGAAGCAGAGGGCAAGTTACCAAAAGCGACACCAAAGAAGAAGAGAAGAGTAGAACAAAGTGAGAGTAGTGAAGAAGTAACTTCATCTAGTGAAAGTAGTGGCAATGAAGGAAAAAGAAGAGTTAAAAACTCAGTCAGGAAGAAAGTAAAGCTTGGTCCGAGTGGGTTCTATTATGACATAAAATCCAACTATTCTATATTTTTACCCATATGAAATGTACGCCGCTCAGAATATAACGCCAACAGTTTTGGATGCCATGAACGGAAATGTTTCCGAATGGTATAACGAATGCGACAATGCCATTAGAAGGTCAGAAATAGTTCCTGGAACTTACGAATATACAACTGCTGTTTCTTATGGAAACGTAGGTGAGTTTGGAGAAGGTTCTTCAACAACAGTAGATATTGCTTGCGACAGGTTTCATATTATTTCTATTGACAACTCATTCTTATACGTGGAACAAGACATTGAAATAAAACCTTCTGCCAAGTTGTCTGACAAGAAAGGTTGCAATGGAATTTTCTATGTCGGATACCAATATGCTCCAGAAGTTTTCATGGGATATAAGATATATTCTAACTCTGACTTAGTTCAAACAGTAACATGGGCAAACTATGAATGGTTCGCTTTGAGAAACTCAGTACAACCACAAGCTAGAGAACAAACAGACCAGTATGCAACTATTGAGAAAATAAGAAGACTTGACCCTAACGTTCCAGGAGTTTATGTTAACCTTTCTGGTTCAGATGGAACTGCTGCACTAAAGTAAAACTGAAACTTAGAGTTCCTTTGTCATCTTTCCTCATCTTCAGGTTTTTAAGATACTTGCCAAACTGGGCAGGAAAAATTTCTATCGAACTTACTCCAAGCAAAAATAACTTAGTCATTGCACCAACACAAGACCCATTCACATTACTGTAGCTGGAACTGGTGGAGCCAAGTTCTGTGACTTTTGCAAAGACAAAGTTGACTTAGACTTTGGTTTCTCAAACTTCAACACTGAAGTAAACTATTATTTCAATGCTGCTGGAACTGCTTGGGACCCAGTTAAGTTCACATGCGAAAAATTTGAATGCAAGAGAATAGAAAGCAGACTTGCAGTCTATATGTTGGACCCAGATATTTCAAATGCTTTAGCTGCCAAATATATTGCAGTTCCACTTATGTTCCCTATACACCAAATATCTGTCAAAGACTTTGCAGGTGAAGTTGGAAACCAAAGTGCTGACCCAGGTGCAAGAACAGATATTGCTTTAACAACTGCAATGAAACATGCAGATACTATGTTTGTACTGTTCAGACGAACTATAAATGACTATTCTTGTTTCTACAACCCTGGTATTAAATATCATATAAACATAGATGGCAAATATTATCCAAGAGAAGAATATTCTACAGTTGAGGATATGAGGTCATACAACTTGACATTAGATGCTATGAACTTTAACAACAACTTCACAACAACCATTAACCCTGAAATGCAAAGTTCTATTATGCCATATGTGAAAGTATGGACTCATACAGGAGGTCAAAAAACTCAATATACAAATGGAGACCGTTCAAACTTTTGGCTTGGCATTCCATTTGCTGACTCAGAAGACTTTATGGGTGGTATTTCAACTGTTGGTACAGTTCAAATACAATATACTGGTGACAGAGACGGTCCAGATGAATTGAGAGCAAAGAAGTTTACAAAACCAATAGCACTTTTCACGGAAGATGCTCTTTTGAAGATTCGTTCGATGAAACCTGCTGGGGCTCCTCAGATTGGCATAACGACAGCTTCCATCGAGCAGATTTTGGCAGCAGGTCAGTAAGTTGTTCTTGAACTGACTTCTCTCCGTCAAATATTGACAGTACGCCAGTTTTGACATAATATTGTATTATAAACTTACCTTTAGAAATATCTGTAAGTTTTGAAGTTATATTTTTGTCTGCTTCAAGAACTTTCACCATTTCAGTTATACCAACTTTCTTTGCTTTATGAAAATATTTTGGTTCAGCAAAGACTGCTATTCTATAACATTTTCCATTGTTTGTGTAAAGAACTATTCTGTCAATGTATTGTATTGTTTGTGTGTGTAAACTTTGTTTGCTTCAATTCGAAGAGATACTCAATACGTCCATCTTTTTATTCTAAGTAAAATGTCATTTCCGAAAAATAGAAGCGTAAGTGTTTCAAAAGGTTTAATGGCGGTGGCAGATGTGAAGTTAAATTCACCAACTCAAACAAACAGTCAAAGTGTTATTGTCAATGTCAAAGACAGAGATGTTGAAGTGGGGAAACCATACGAAGACGAAGATGGTATAACAATTGTTCCTGTAAAAGAACAACCAACATATCCTGAAGTTAGCAGAGACTTAAGTTCTGTTGCAGATATTCGAAACGACTACCAACAACTGAAAGACAAACTTCAAACTCAGGAGAAGATTTGTCAAGCTTTAGTATAATGTTAAACTTGGTCGAACACAACCCTGTAAAAGTGAACTCATATGTCATTGCACCTCATGAAGTTTTGAAAGAACTATTGAAACTTTTGACAGAGGCAGACGATATAAACATCAAAGAAATAGAACCCGACATTGTTGCTGTGGTGTTTCATATAATGTCATTGACAAGATATACGTTATGAAAGGAGGTGAAACGTTGAACTTAAAATATAGTTTCCCAGACGTTATAAAAATATTTGACGACCACAACATTTCATTAAAATTTATTTGCTAAGTAAAAATGTCAAAACTTCTTGAAAGATGTTTGAAGAAAAATAATATAGACTTTATTTCATGTAAAGGACTTTACACACTTTTGAACGATATGAAAGACCCTGTTTTGTTTGTTCGTGTAGACAAAGGAAAGTTCTATGTCTTTACAAAATATTTGAACTTCTTAGACAGAGAACTTCAAGAAACGCCATGTGAAAGTTTAGATGAAGTTCTTCTCCACTTTCAGAAAAACTTTTAAATATATAAAAATGGCAGAAGACATAGTGGTTTATACTATTACGACTAAAAACCCTGAGTCATATAATTCTATAACAACAAACTTACAAAGTCCTCAAGGACGATATTGTAAACTAACCTTAAACACAATGACGACTAAAGCCTGTTTTGCTCTTTTGACACCAGAAGATTTTATTGTTGTGAATGGTAAAAAATACTCCTTTGAAGATACTTACTCAGATATACCACCAACAGGTTTTGTTGACTTATTTAATACTTTAAGGACGGATGTAACATGTGCTGCAACTAGAGCAGGTTTCATTATGTTTGGATGTCCGACTGAGTTTACTATAAACGATATGAGCTATAATACAAAACTTATATCTGGGTTTTACTACCAACAGTTTCCTATAACAGGAAAAGGTGTCATACAAGGTGTCTATTCCATTGACTTTAAGCACCTATTTTATATATTGTTTCAAACTTAGGTTCAAAGTGCTATTCGAATGTCGACAGAAACTACTATGACCAAAAGATACTTATGCGTATAAACAACACTTCTCTGCTGGTTTGCCTATTGTTCATTCGAATGCAGAATTTTCAGCTTTAGTAAACTCAAACACTTTAGCAAACATAAACTTAACCTTAGTTGACGCAAACTTTGTTCCTGTAAAACTTTTATGTCCTATGTATTTGTCAATGACGGCAGAAAGTTTCGAATTGGAAGATGCAACTGGTGAAAGTATTGTATTACAAGAACAACTTCAACAACAAATAGCTCAAGAACAACAAATGCAACAAATGGAACAACAAAGTCAAGAATAAAAAAATAATATTTTTTTTATTTTTATAAAAATGTACAGAATAGATGTTTCAGATTTTTATGACTTCCAAGCCTTCAGAAATATGTGTCCATTTAGAGACTATAACAAAGCAGTCGAGAATTTGAAACGTTTAGTCATTTATGTCGACTCTGCCCCAGAATGTTATGTCATGAAAGAATGGGATGTTGTCTTTAACAAACCAAGAGCAACAATAGTGTCTGAACAAGAATGTAGACAGAAACTTAAGAAAATAAAAGTCGTACAAGTTGGATGAAGATGTTAGATGCTTGGGATATCTTATTGTCAAAGTTAGAAGATTTTTCAGTTCGAGGTATAAAGTTCTATACACCTTCTCCAAACTTCTATTCTATCTTCACTGGATATAAATATGAACAAGTAGAATGGAAAGAAAATATTATAGAAGCTTGGTTAGACCATGTCAAAGAAATTATATGCAATGGAAACGAAAGAGTCTATGAGTATATCTTATGTTGGTTTGCAAACATCTTACAACATCCAAGTGCTAAAAATGAAACTGCTCTCATTATAATTGGAAAACAAGGAACTGGTAAGAATACTTTCTTTACAGATATTTTGTGCAAACTGTTAGAGGTATTCGAACCGAATATGACAAACTTAGAAAACATCTGCGGTAAATTTAACTCTTCAATAGAGAATATGAAACTTATAGTTTGCAATGAACTTCAAAGTATAGATACAACAAAAGTTTTGAACTCAGATGCTTTGAAGAGTCTTATAACAGACAAAGTTGGAGTTGTTGAAAGAAAATATAAAGACCAAAGAGTTTGTGAAAATGTTGCAAACTTCATTATGGTTTCAAACAATGCTGTTCCGATGAAGTTAGAAAGTTCTGACAGAAGATATGTAGTTGTCAGAACGTCAGATTCTCATATGCAAGATACAGAATATTTTGACGCTTAGCAGAAACTTTGACATCTGACTTTTACAACCACTTGTTCTCATATTTCATGACATTAGATATTTCTAACTTCAATCCAAGACAAATTCCACATACCGAAGAGAGACAAACATTGTTAGAAGCAAACAAGAGTGTATATGAACTGTTCATAGATGAAACTGACTTTGTGTCATTAGATGAAAGGTCATTGTACGATTCGTATAAACAATATTGTCAAGAGTATGGTTATATGCAGCGTCTAAACGAACATTCTTGGCAAATGTCAAAAGTCTTTTAGATACAGAATGGTGTATATACAAAGAAAAATTTTTCTGAGTAAATTTTAAAAAAAAATATTTTTTTATCCGATAGAAAAGATGACAAAATTCATCTCAGTAAATAAGTACATGTCAGGACTTAAAGAAGAACTAGACCCATTCACATATTTGAATGTTTACTTCTACCATTTTGAAAAGTCTTCATTCAGCAAAGTTTGGAACATCGAACCAGTTAAGTTTGCTATTGTGACTAAAAATGGTGCGAAATTTGAAGACTTAGACATAGAAGGTTTGTTAACAGTCAAAGAAAGTTTTGACAGAAGGTTCTCAAACCTTAAAGAAGGCAAAGCATACAAACTTGTTATACCTTATGAACCAAAGAAGACAGACGACTATGAATATTATGAGTCTAAATTGTAGAAGTTCAAGGTAAATTGGGTAAAAAGATTTTAGAGTCTAAGCCGTGTTTGCTCCTAAAGAGGAAGAGAACATTGACATTGACCCAGAAATGTTCTAAAAATAAAATTTTATTTTTACATGTCAAATTTCTTTTTCTCTGGAACTGGTTCAGGTTCTTTCTTCTCTTCTACTTTCTTTTCTTTCTTTCTCTCTTCTTCTTTTCTGGTGGAGTTATGTCAAATTTGGCGCAACCATATTTTTGTAAAAGTTCTTTGTCCTTTAATAGCTCTTATTCTGTTTTCTATTTCATCTTCAAGAACAGCGCATGTGTCTTCTTTGCATTCTAAGAACTTTTGTTGGACTTCATCTTTCCAATCGGCGTCATCTCTGTCAACAAGTCTGTCATTGACAAATTTTAAGACTGCTCTTTGTAATGTTTTATGGTTCTTGTCATATTCCCAGAAACAGAACTTTAGAACAAATTCACCTTTCTTGTTTACACTATGTAAGATTTTATGGTCTACAGATGTTTTGCTGTCAAAAGTTTGTCTCGAATATAGATAGCAAATCGCTAGACATTTTCTAAAAGATAAAAATTTTAATTTTTCTAAAAATATGTTAGAAAAAAAGTTTGCTGACATTGACAAGAAATTTGAGAATGTTTTAAACAAGAACAAGAGGAAGTTAGAAAATGCTCAGATAAAGCCTATACATGACAAGTTCTTATTTGCTCAGAATGGTATAACAGGTCTAATTGCACCACCTGGGTCGGGTAAGACTTTCACTTATCTTAAAATGGCTGCACAACAACAAGAACTAGATGAGAAGAACCCATTCTATGAGTTAGTTGTTATTTGTAGTACTTCTGGTCAATTTGACCAAACCGTCAATTCGTTCAAAGATATTATAAAGAAGTCTAAGTTAGTATGTATAAAAGACTCTGAGTTGTTAGATTGGATAAAGAAGTACCAAAGAAGAGTTTTGAAGTACAATGCTATAAATGAGTATATAAACTCGAAGTTTAAAGACCCAAATGAGGAAATGCAGAGAATATTAGAGAAGAAACACTTCAGAAACAAACAGAAAGAGATAGAATACATTTCGAAGAAATTGCAATCTTACGATTGGAAGACTTACCCTCATAGATGTCTTCTTATTTAGATGATTTCGCCTCTCATCCTTTGTTAAAGAATAGAGAACAAGATATGTGTCGAATTCTTAAGAAGCTCAGACACTTTAACATTTCAGTTGTCATTTGTGTACAGACAGCAAAGAGTTTAAGTAAGGATGTAAAGAGAATACTTACTGATATTATACTTTTCCCCGGATTGTCCGAAGACGATTTCATGGAACTTATGAAAGAGTCCATGGCAGGTAAGTTTGACAGACATGAACTATGGGAGAAGTACAAAGTCATACAAGACCCTCATACTTCTTTCAGAATTCATATCTACGCAAACAAAGTTCAAATTGTAAAAAGTCAAGCTTGAAAAATCTAAGTGTTTAGTCTTAGTCTGTTGTGGTTCTGCAGCTTTCGGTTCTTCTGGCTTTGGAAGGCATTCAGGAAGAGGAACGTCGGAAGGAAGAGTTCTTCCTGTCTGATGGAAGAGTTCTTCCTGTCTGATGGAAGAGTTCTTCCTGTCGGATGGAAGAGTTCTTCCTGTCGGATGGAAGAACTTTTCCTGTCTGATGGAAAATTTTTTCTGTCGGAAGGAAAAACTTTTTCTGTCGGAAGGAAAAACTTTTTCTGAAGTTCGACCAAAAAGTTCTCAATTTTCGAAAATTTGAATGGTTTACGGACGAACAACAAGAAAAACTTTTCCTGTCTGATGGAAGAGTTCTTCCTGTCTGATGGAAGAGTTCTTCCTGTCTGATGGAAGAGTTCTTCCTGTCGGATGCAAGAGTTCTTCCAGTTGTCGGGAAAAACTTTTTCTGTCTGATGGAAGAGTTCTTCCTGTCGGAAGGATTTGACGAGGCAATTTACCTAATTTACCTAATTGAGCCATCTGAAGTCAAGCGTAAAAATAAATGGTTCATCTACTCTGCTTGTTTGAAGTTGTCAAAATACTCTGTTATTTTTTCCTTTAACAATGGCAAATCTTCTTTGAAGGTAAGAATTGTACAACCTTTCATATCATAGTGTGTTTGAGGTAAAGTATCTTGAACTATTTGTTTCACATCTTCATTTGGAGTCATTGAAATCGGTAAGTTTTCGCGATAGAACCAATTTCTGTCAGATTTGTAAATCTTAGCAAGGTCGTAAAAGCTTTTGTTGTTTCTTCTGACTAAATGCAACATAACCATATCTTTATCTTCTTCATTTTCCATCTCTTCAGTATAAATCATATACTTATAGTTCTTTTCCTTACCTTTTGGTACCGAACGTGGTATTCTTTTCTGTATGCTTTTGTCTTTTGCTTCAAGCTTGTTTTCCATCTCTTCACGTTCTTGTCTATGAATTTCGTCAAGAAGTCTGTAAATATACCAAGCATAACGTGGTGAAGCCCACATTGCAACAGCATTTACAAGAAGTCTATGTACATAATATCCTCTCAAACCGTTTGGCAATTTTTCACGATTTTCATGAGTTTTAGGCGACCCCGAAAAAAGTCTGTCTCGCTGTGCTTCGCTCAAAAGTTCTTGTGTGCTTTGGTTCCTAAACCAGTCTTGTGGTTTCTTAGTATCTGGAGCAAAACATGCTGTCAAAATACTTTGCATTTGGTACATATCGTCTTTGACCGAACGAATGAGACGCAATTGTTTGTTAAACTGAACCCACTCATATTCTTCATTTATAGCTTCATGGACTATAACTGTTGTTGTGTTCTCTGTTGTTGACATATCTGTCTTTATATTCCGGATAAAAAAATAAATAAAAATAAAACTAACTTTATTTTTTCTATCTTAAGGAAATATTAAAAATTCATGATTTTCATAGAGTTTTGGCGAGTAAGATTTTTTACGTACTCGCTGTTCTTCACGATTTTCATAGAGTTTTGGCGAGTAAGATTTTTTACGTACTCGCTGTTCTTCATGATTTTCATGAGTTTTGGCGAGTAAGATTTTTTACGTACTCGCTGTTCTTCACGATTTTCATAGAGTTTTATGCAAGACCGAAAAAAGTCGGTCTAGAGAAATTTCATGATTTTCATAGAGTTTTATGCAAGACCGAAAAAAGTCTGGGTCGCAAATTCTTGCGATTTTCGTACGGAATCTCTACCCTCGGTTTTCCGAGGGTAGCAAACATATGAGGAAATTCATGAAATTTGGTCATTTTTCAATAAAAATATATTTTAGGGTAGATGGTTAGATCTAACCTGTTTTTTCACCTAATTTTTCACCTCTTTTTTTCACAAGCGTTTTACATGGTAAACGTTATTTTCTGACTTTCACAAAAGACCAAAAATAAACGCTTTACATGTATTTTTCAGCAACTTCGTCAAATAATTTTATAGCTTTATCTATCTCATCTACTTCAAACGTTTCTTTACCTTTCATGGGAGCACCATACCTTTTCTCAAACTTTTCAAGTAGTTCTGTTTCTGCAGCTCTCATATCATTAACAAACACAACCTTAACTCTATTGACTGTACTGTCATATCTTTGAGTTATATTATATGTTCTTCCTATCTTATATCTCTTTGTATTGAAGTCCTTCGGTTTCTGAACGATGTAAAGTAAGCCTTCACTGCAACGTTCCGTATCGAATGAACCATATGTTATGAAGTTATATCCAACAACTGGGTCTAACCATAACAAAACTATTGGTATAAGACTTTTGTCGATGAGATATGCTCTTTTTCCATAGAATCTTACCGATATCATAAGCTCAGGATTTCTTGTCAAAATTTTCTGAGTTGAAGCATTTCTAACCCAATGGTTTGTTTTCTTTTCAGATGGAGATATAATGTCTGACAAAGAATATTTGTTGTATTTCTTTGAGTATCTTACGTTTAAATCACCTATTCTAACCACTTTGGTGTCATTGTCTATCTTTCTAACTGTTTCTTTCTTTAAGTCTGCATAGTCGTTTCTCATTCTTTCTATCTCTTTGACTGAGTAGTTATATCTCCTCATTGCTGCTTTACATTTAGAACATTGCGGGTTCATTTTTGCGTTATATTCTGAAACCTTACCTGCTAAAACAACTAAGGCGTCAATGGTTTTCTTTAACTCAAAAGCTGCTGGTTTTATTTGTTTGTTCCATACCTTACCTCTTCTATCTTTATCTCTTATCTGCCATACACATTCTGCAACTAACGAAACAAAGTTGTCGTAGGTCTTAAATTCTTCAGATTTATATATGTCAGAGATGTTCTTATATAACATGTCGCAATCTTTGTCCATAACTTTATGGTTGCAATGAAATCCAAGAAACTCATAATTTACCTTTCGTATGAATTTCTTAATTTCTACTGAGTCAGTTGGTCTGACTTCAATTTCGTCGAATTCAGGAATAGTGAGTTTTTGTTGTTGTATTTCAGGAAGTTTAGGTAGATGGTCAATAATATCCTGCATTTCATAAAGATACTGTTCATTTTCTTCATCTTTCGCACTACAGTCTAAATCTCCTTGGAGAAGTTCTTGCTTTATCTTCTGGATTTCTGTTTCGAAAGTAAACGAATCTGGAATAGTTTTTGACGTATCTACTAACATTGAAGTGGGTTCATGACTAACGAGTTTGGTGAAGTTGTTGCTAACATGTTCTTACAATAAAAATAAAAAATATTTTTTTAAAAAACTAACTTTATTTTTCTTTCATAAGGAAATTCATGATTTTCGAGAGTTTTAGACCATGTTAGAAAAGAGGTGAAAAAACAGGTGAGATCTCACCTCTTCACCTAAAAGTATTTTTCAATACTTTTTCAGCACTTTTCCGTAGTTATATATGAAAGACAATTCGAGATAAAAGTCATAGTACAATGGAATAATATGTTGCACACCATTTGTTGTGAACCAAACTTGAAAGTCAGAGAAACTGTTACTAGGTGGTTCGTAGAATTTAGAAGCAAAGTCATAAAAGTCCTTACCAATACAAAGAAAACTGTTGTTGCTTGAACTGAAACTTGCATGACACATAACATTTTGAGGGTCAAACACGTTTCTATAAACTGTCAAATCTGCTGGTGGAAGTATAAATTTAAATGGACCATCTGGTGGTAATGGTTCGTTCTGGTTTAGTAACCGAAGAAATTGTGCCCAAGAACGTTTGTCTACTTCCCAAAATAAAAACTCTGTATCTCTTGGAGGGTTAATTTCAATCTTTTGAAATGAAACGGTGGAGTTCATCTTGTCATATTCTAGTTTCAGATAGTATGTTCCATTTAGTAAAGAGTCGTATTTTTTTTGAAATTCCCAGTAGTATTTGTTCATTTGAGTTTGAAAGTCATCTAGAGTTTTCTCAAGACCTTCGTCTGAACGAACTGTAAAGATTCTCATTTCATCAAATTTGTCTATGAGACCATCAGAACCTTCATACTGCCCATGAAAATATACTGCGAACATAAATGCGTTAGTTTTATTTGAAAACAAAACTCTTC
Source organism: Trichomonas vaginalis G3 (assembly GCF_026262505.1). NCBI lineage: Eukaryota > Parabasalia > Trichomonadida > Trichomonadidae > Trichomonas > Trichomonas vaginalis. The sequence continues at coordinate 11,264,198 of NC_067206.1, read as the reverse complement.
TAAATCCTATTGCCTTTGCATCTGAAGGACTTTGAAGCCAACGAATTGGATAGTCAAACCTGTAAGCTCGGGATGAAATTTCTTCATCTGAAATAGTCCTACCAGCATTTGTAAAGATATAGTCTAATGGTTTTGTATCTGCTACTTTTGTTCTTTGTTTTTCAACCTGAAGCATTTAATATATGTAAAAATATATTGTTTTAAAAACGTTTTTACTTCATGCAATTTTTTATTTCATGCAATGTTTTATTTCTGTGCCGTCTTCAAGTATGCCCCAGTACTTACGCTTGGAGAGGACATGAACTTCGAAAAATACCTTATCTAGCTTAAAACAGCCCATCTTTTCACCGACCATTCCCATTTCAATGAGTTTGTTGTACCCTTCTTCGTTCGTCATGAGTGCGTCGATGTTCTCATAGTAAACCTTCACTTTGGATTTGACTTCCGAGAAGAATTTGTTGTAGTTGTCAAGGACTGCCTTTGCGAACTGAGGGTAAGACCAATGTTCGACAATAGGTTTTAATGTGGTTACTAAGCCACTTTGACCTTGAGTGAATTCGTACTTCAAAACAAAAGGAGAAAACCTTTCAACAAAGTTGTCGACCTTCTCATAATGTTTACTCTTCATCTCTTGAGGTTTCTTAATGGAATATCCCCATGTCGAATTCATAAGCAATTTGAGTGTCATTGCAAGTTTGGGGTTTGAAGCTTTCCTAATATCATACAGTTGTTGTATGACTTTTCCAACTGTATAGTTCCTTCCCGGGAACTCACCATCTTCGTTTGGAATTCCAGTCGGAATATATTGGACAAACCTCATGTATGCAGCGTTAAGGTCGACATAGTATATCTTTTCGTTTGAGTCGAACTTGTCGCAACCAATTGGTCCAGTTTGTGGAAATTCAAGTGAGTCTCTTATCTTCTGAGAAACTTCTCCTGTTATCTCATAAACATCGTCGAAGCAACCTGTTTCATATAAAACCTTCTGACCTAACTCCGATGCTCTCCAATACAATTTGACGTCAATTGGATGTCTCAATGGAAGTTTGTTTATAGCATCTTGAAGTTCTTGCAACCTCATTGGAAGTTCTTCTGGTTCAGGTTGGTATCCGAACATACCAACCCCTTGTGGAACTGTGTACTTCTTTTGTACTAGAACTTTGTCTGGAACAACTTTTGGTCTTGCTAACAGTGAAAAGTTTGTTTCGTCTTTTGGTACAAAAGTTTCTGTCAGCTTGTCATCTGGAATTGGTTCCAACAAACCTTTCTCGAAAAGAATGTTTACAGCTCTGACAATGTTGCACTTGCCTTTTCCGAACAATGGGTTTGTAAGACTTTCGTTCAACATGAAGTGGTTGTGGACAATTACAATCTTCAACCATGGTAAATTGAACTCAACAACATAGTCGTCATGTGAAGAACCTTTAGCTGTAGGTATGTTGACTCGGATATTGACATTTGCCAACGGTGCAATTTTTGCCAATTGACCTCTGAGAATGTACCTTGTCTTCACACATGACTCAAGATACTTCATCTTCTCTTCTGTAACAAGACCAGAGTTCCTGAGACATGTAAGAATACAAGGTTCATTGACAATTGTTTCAATTGAATTGTAAATTCCATACCTTGTCAAGTCAATGTCAGACTTATTTATGAAGGGGAAGTATCCAGCATGTTGTCTGACTGCTTGAGGGTTAGGTTGGTACCATTCGAACTTGACACTTGCAATTCCTTCAATTGCATTCAAAATGTCTGAGTCGGAGTCAACCATTTGTTCTCTCTTTGTAGTCTTGAAAGCGTCAAGAAGTTTTGCGGCTGTTTGTTCATTGCCATGTGCATAGTAAATGTGACCATCCAAATCTGTTATGGTCAATCTGAGATTGTGTCCTTTCTTATTTCCGTCTTGAATTGCAGCAAGTACTCCCATGAAGCCTTCTTTGTTCTTTCCTTCGTCAAAGTTTACTGTAAAGGTTCGACCAGATGTAATTTGACTTCTAACTTCACGATACTTTTCATATGCATATCTTGTTCTTTCCATGGGAGCATGTGCGTCTTCACCTTTTCCTTTTTTCCTTCTCAAAGGATGCAATTGTTCGTCATGTTTCCAGTAGAATCTGGCAAAGCCGTCGTGTCCTTCAACTTGAGGTTCACTAACATCGAAAGGCATGTCCATAAGACGTTCTTCTTCTAACCTCTCTAGTCTGTTTGGATAATTGGCACGTGCTGTTTCCAAATCCATTTCGTAGCGAAGACCAGACAATTTGTCATAGACTTTTATGGGTCTTCCCTTCCTATATTTAAAATTCTTCGAAACTCTCCAACCATATCCTTGTAACTCTGCTTTTATTCTAGCAGACTTTCTATCCATTCTATATGGGGGCATTTTTATAAAAATAAAAAAATATTTTTTTCTTTACTTTACATAACCGCCTGCTACCATAAGTCTTTGACGCCAACCCATACCAGCTAATGAAGGTTGACTTGGTTTAGTTTCCAAACTAAACTTTGGTTTTGGTTTATCTTCAGTTTTTGGTTTTTCTTCTTCTATCGGTTTTTCGTCACTTTTCGGTTCCTCTGACTTTACCTCACTTGCAGGAACAGTTGTGTCGTTAACATCTTCATAAATATCATATGCCATTTGTTTTTGTTTTCCTTTCAACTTTTTGTGTTTGTTGTAAAGTTTAGAATATTTCGACTCTAAGTCAATGAGATGTTCTATAATGAACTGTTGGTCAGTGAAGTAAACTTTTCCATCTGTTGTCTCGAAAGCTCCTTCAGACTTCAATATTTTATTTGTGAGAGTCTGTTTCTTTTTTGAGATACTAGCCGTTCCATTTCTATGAAAAGTGACTTTGTAGTTAGGGTTTGTATTTCCAGACCTGGCACCTTCTATTATTGAATTTTTCTCTTCATCTGTAAGTTCTTTGACAGGTTTTGACAATGGTTCTGAACTTTTTGTTTGTGGTGTCAAATCTACCGTTTCAACTTCTTCGGTCATTTCATCTCAGTAAAAAATTTTAGTTTGGTTTGTTTTCAACTGGTTGTTGTTGTTTTTTAAGTCGGTCTAAAACTTCCTGAGGTATAGGAAGAACTTGACAAACACGTGGTGGTGTAACTGCTGGAAGTCGACAAATCCATCTTGAACCCATTTGTCTCAATGCTGTATTGTTCATTTCATCTCAGTAAAAAAAATTTACATTCCCCACGTTTGAGGCGGTTGAGGTTGGTTATTGTTTACCCACTGTTGTGCATGGTTATATCCTCTGTTAAAGAATCTTTCACCTTGGTCCATATAGTGTCCTGCTTGGTTATAGTAGTCATTTGCTTTGTTATAATAGTTTCCTGCTTGTCTTCCTACATTGTCCATCCATCCTTGAACTTTTCCTCTTGTTTCAGGATTTGGAATAAGATTTGTTGCATCTCGTGCTACCTCCCAACCTTTCTGTACAGTTTGTATAATAGGTTGTGCTTTCTCTTTAAGTATACCTAATGTACTCAAAATCTTCTTTCCAATTCCAAATGCACCTCTGGCTATTGTTCCCACTGCGGGTAAAAATCTAGATGCAACTCCTGCTAATGCGCCAAATAAACCCATTTCTTATGGGTTAAAAAATGACGAATCCGAACAAGGACCCCTATGTTTCTAAAGCGACAAAGAAAGCACTCATGATAAAAATCTTTAGTTCAACACCAAATGCTTGGTTTATGGATATCTTGGAAAACATTCCGAGGTATAGAGAAGATGGACCACCATACTGGCTAATATTTGTCGGTCAAAACACAAGATACTGTGAAGCCATACCATTATGGTCCAAAAATATTTTAGATGTGAAAACTGCTTTGACAATATTCGTTGACAAATACCATCCAACAAAACTGACATCTGACTATGAAAGTTCTTTCAAATCAGATGATGTAAAAAACTATCTGCGTTCAAAAAATGTAAACCAATATTTCATTGTCGACCAAAACCATTCTGCTCTTGGTGTCATTGACGGTTGTATAAAAATGTTAAGAGACTTAAACCAACCACAAGGTGGTGAAGCAAATGAAATGTCATATGACGACAAATATAGACACTTCTCCATGGCAAAGATGAGACAAGTTTTAAATATTTACAATAACCGTAAACAAAAAGGTTTGGGAAACCACTCCCCGAAGAAATGAAAAAACAACCCTGACTTAGAGAAAGACTATATATTTAATAATTTAGTCAAAAGAGACAAACAAGAAAGAATGCCGAGCTTCAAACTTCAGAAAGGTGACAAAGTAAAAATAGAAATACCTAAACGCGACCCATATGAAAATACTATTGACTATGACAACAATGGGAACTCGACAGGTACTCACATTCGTGTTCGTAAAAATAGAAGAAAGTATACAAGAGAATATTATGAAGTTTTAGGCAAACATGGCAAAATGTACACACTGCAAGCAGAAGATAAAACTACTATTGCCAGACCTCGTTTCAAACTTGTCAAAGTTCAAGGTGGTATACTTTCAAAGACAGTTCCTAACAAATATAAGACAACTCCTGACGAATATGCTAAAGAAGTTGAAAATGACGACTAAGCATTTCTATACCATGCGTAAACTGTCATGTAAGGTGGCATGTATTCTTTACTTTGTCCCGTTGTTTGCGTATACCCTGAAACGCGATGTGTATGGTTTCCATCTCCCTGAGTGTTACCCCAGAAACAATTTATAGCAAACTGAACGTCGTCTTTAACATCATATCCTTTACCTTTTTTCAAGGCGTGCCAATCCCAAAATTTATGCTTATGCCAACCTGCTTGAGATGTACTTAAATCTATGTAGTGACTATGTGCAGGTAAATTTTCACCTGAAATCGTTTTACTTCCACCTGTTTCCTTTGAAGAGTTTGCACAATACAAAAACCTGTCGACTATTTGAGTCCAAGTTCCAAAACCAAGTACTACTTCTGGTCTGGTAGAGTTCATTGACGTATAAATAGAGCCTATAGGATATAATGTTTGAAGTATTTCAGTCTTTAATGTTTGAAGCTCTGTTTTGTCAGCTTTCTTGTCATATAAATCTTGAGCAGTGAATTTAACTTTATTTTCATCCTTCATGATAAAAACATTTCTACATCTAATTTCTTTCATCGTTGTTATGTCGTCATCCGATGTTAAACCTTGTGGAAAGTTAGGAGGTTTCCAATACAATACATCCCCACCAGTTCCATCAGCTCCTTCAACCGTTCCTTCAATATTTTCTATACCAACAGTTGCGAAGAAATCGTGTGTATGGTTCTTATCTGCTTTCTTTTCAAGGCTAACGTTTAAGTCTGTTATTTCAGATATAGAATGTGTATGTCCAACGTCACTTTTCCTGTTTAAGGTTTCTTGTAAGTTTGTAATATTTGCAATGGTATGTGTATGAGTCTTATCTGCTTTCTTCTCTAACTCATCGTTAACATATGTTTTATCCGCTTTAAGGTCTAAACATCCTGAAACCCATCCTGTATCGGCTTTAACTTTAAAAGTCTCCGATGTCCATTCATTATACCATTCAACCCTTTCTTTAATTTCATTATCTTTTTCATCCACATATTCCTTATCCGCTTTATTTTCAAGGCTAACGTTTAAGTCTGTTATTTCAGATATAGAATGTGTATGTCCAACGTCACTTTTCCTGTTTAAGGTTTCTTGTAAGTTTGTAATATCAGATATAGAATGTGTATGAGTCTTTTTAGAATATTCGTTTTCAGCTCTTTCTTCTTCTTTTGCTATTGCATCGTCTACATATTCTTTGTCAGCTTTGTTGTCAACATCTGCTTTCAAAAGAAGTTCATTTATAGGTTTCTCGTTTAAAGTTCCTTTTGTTGGATTTATACAGACAGTATGGTTCTTATTGTCTTGAAACAGAAACTCATCTGTCATTGGGTTTAATGTCAGTTTTAAGTTTCCTTCTTTCAATGACTCAGATATCTTAGAATAGTTTGAAAAGTTTGTTGTGTTCTTATTTAGAGCTTGCATAATGAGTTGTCGGTTGTGTTGTATTTCTCTCATAGACGCTGTTTCATTTGACATTTTTATTCTAGATAAAATATGCTTTCAATAGAAAAAGAAAATTCAAGAGTTGCTACAACTAAACCATTAGATGAACTTTTTACTAATGTCGGTCAAAAGTTTGAGACAGATACTATAAAGCATGAAGGCTATCGTTTTGACTACCCATTAAGATGGTTAAGAGACCCATCCGTCACAAAAGCTATTGGCTTTCGTAGAATAAAATTTGTGTCTGTAGAAGATAAAAGTTTTCCATTTATTGTAAGGTTTCATATAGATTATATATCTGAAGGGAAACGAAAAATGTGGGAAGAAATTGAGCTAATACAAGTTGACCTTTCATCTTCTCTACAGACTGCGTTAAAAAATATAGAAGATAAAATAAATTCATGTTATGCAAAATATGCTGATGAATATGCAAATACCGAGAGCACACTTTATGTGAGAATTGTATATGACAAACAAAATTCACAAGTGTCATTTCAAATCTACGAAAACAATCCAAATAAAGACGAACAAATATATACAGAATTCTCTGCAATGTCATGGTATTATTTGCAAAGAATGTTAAATCAGAAAGTCGAACTTCCTTTAGCAAATATTTACAGTCGATATGCAAGAGATGAACCATATTTATTTAAAGATGTTTTCGACCAAGATGCTGTGATAGTTCATGCTTCATTTTCTGGCGCCCAAAACTCTTTCTTATGCTTGGCAAATGACTTTTACGAAAAACCTACAAAGTTATATGAACCACCAAGTGGAAGTATTTCAGACTTTCAAGTATGGTTTACTACAGATGGAAGAAAAAGAATAATTCCATTATACCATGTGTTTTACTTAGAACTTAGTTTCATATACAACTACTATCGAACGGTAAAAATATAATTTTTTAATACGGTTGAGGTGTTGGATTTGGTTGCCAACTAGACTGTGGTGCAGGTTCAGGCTGTTGTATAACAGGAGCTTGTTCTTCTGGTTCAGGGTCTTTAGGTATAATACCAACGAACTGACCTACTCTTTTACCAATATTTTTGACTCCGTTCCAAATTCCTCTTCCTACGGTTTTTATTCCATTCCATACCTCTTCCAACATTTCGAAAGAAGTTTCCAATACTACTGAAGAAACCCATTTTACTATATGTAAAAATCTAATGTCCGCCTAGTCTCTTACGTTTCCTGTTGAGTTCCATAGCATTCTTTAACTGGAGCTCATACATTCTATTTCTCCTCTGTAGAAAATATTCCGGGTCAACTCCTGTGTTCGCGTCATCTGCATAGAGTTGTTTATATCCCACTTCAGGGTTTGTATAAAACTCTTTCCATCTCATATTTGCATACCATGGTGGCAAACCTAACGCAGCGTCATTTGACATGGCAGTTTGCATTTGTACATCTGTTGGCACTTGACCATAGTTTGCCATTGCAGTTTGTATTCTAACTTCATTTGGAATATTCTCTGGTTTGGTTGTCCAGGTTGCTGTGCATTCGCTAAGTTCTGTGCGTCCATTTAATATTAGATAAAAATATCTCTTACGAGTACATATACTGAACATTTGCAGGCATTGGTTCATCTTCATATTCTCTGTACTTTTCTGCCACGTCAAATAAATAAATGACACAATGGAAAAAACCTAAAACAAGTAGTCCTATTTCAAACCACATTTACTTACTAATAAAATTTCTTTATTGTGACACTTTCTCCAGTTTATAGGACCTCTCTCATATTCTATCTTGTCATATATAAACTCATAGTCATGTATGTCCTCTAACCATCTCATAACGGTTTCCAAACCACTTTTATCGGATGTAAAGTAAAAGCATGGATGGTTATGTAAAACGTCTAAAGTTTCTAAAGAGTCTCTCAAAGTCCAGTCTACTTGGTATTGAAAATCCCATGTGTTAAAGAACGGCGGGTCCACTATAAAGAAAACATTTTCCTTGTCTTTATATTTTTCATACAAATCTGTCCAATGACATCTCACAAACTCTATACCCTCAATATATTTTTCTATGTCCTCTTTGAAAACATTTGTATAGTTAAGATATAAAACTTTTGACATAAGTGTTTCAATGTCATGAACTCTTATAGCACCACTATATAATAGTCTAGAAGATATACTATCCCAGTCTATATATTCTGCTTTTTTCAAAACCTCTCTCACAATATTTTTCTTATCTAATGGTATACGTTCCATCTTACCTATAGGTATCTTTTCTTTTTAACTCTTTCAATATATTGTTTGTGTCTGGTATATGTTTGAGACGGTCCATATAGTTGTCGAAGTCATTGCATATAATCTTTGAGTCTGGGAATATTGTATGGCACAAATGGGATATATAGAAACTTCCACCGAACAAATCTACAAATGTTAGACCATTCGGTAGTTTCTTAAGTTCTCTCAATATAATGTTATATACGAAAACGATAAAAACGGTTTGACAGAAAAGTGACAACTTTACGTGTCAAAAATATAAAAAGTGATATTTTATTCATCATTATCTTCTTCATAATTTATTTCATATTCTTCGTCTTACCAACAAAAGATGGGAATGTGAAACAATTGCGGGCAATTTTTAGCCATTTTGGCTTGGAACTAGAGCCTGCGAGGTACATGGATAGTATCAGTACCTCACAGGCTCTAGTTCTCTATTGGCGCCGAGAAATTTTGGTGAAATGTGGTCGCATTTCACCAAAATTTTTTCGGCGCCATAGGATGAATTGGAGGGTGAGAGATATTATTTCATACAATACTACTCTCACCCTCCAAATTTCCCAGCCAAAATGGCTAAAAATTGCCCGCAATGTGAACAATTGCGGGCAATTTTTAGCCATTTGGGCTTGGAACTAGAGCCTGCGAGGTACATGGATAGTATCAGTACCTCACAGGCTCTAGTTCTCTATATGGCGCCGAGAAATTTTGGTGAAATGTGGTCGCATTTCACCAAAATTTTTTCGGCGCCATAGGATGAATTGGAGGGTGAGAGATATTATTTCATACAATACTACTCTCACCCTCCAATTCCCAGCCAAAATGGCTAAAAATTGCCCGCAATGTGAACAATTGCGGGCAATTTTTAGCCATTTGGGCTTGGAACTAGAGCCTGCGAGGTACATGGATAGTATCAGTACCTCACAGGCTCTAGTTCTCTATATGGCGCCGAGAAATTTTGGTGAAATGTGGTCGCATTTCACCAAAATTTTTTCGGCGCCATAGGATGAATTGGAGGGTGAGAGATATTATTTCATACAATACTACTCTCACCCTCCAATTCCCAGCCAAAATGGCTAAAAATTGCCCGCAATGTGAACAATTGCGGGCAATTTTTAGCCATTTGGGCTTGGAACTAGAGCCTGCGAGGTACATGGATAGTATCAGTACCTCACAGGCTCTAGTTCTCTATATGGCGCCGAGAAATTTTGGTGAAATGTGGTCGCATTTCACCAAAATTTTTTCGGCGCCATAGGATGAATTGGAGGGTGAGAGATATTATTTCATACAATACTACTCTCACCCTCAATTTTAATTACTTAAACTCATTCTATTTTTTTGACATGTAAATGTCACTTTTACTGAGATCTGACACAATGTCAGATCTCTTTTTTTCGTATATAAGAATAATATCTTTACATCTACTCTTATTTCCAAAGAACGGTAACGGTGGTTTTGTAAAATTCATTTATATATAATAATAAAAATGTTTTTTCCTGAAAAGTGACAGAAAAGTGACAAAGCATGAAAACATATATAATTTGTGAAAAGCGACACAAAAAGTGACATTTTTAAAAGTGACATCATTAATATGATGTAAATAACAACGGTTTTGGTTTTGTCACCGGCTGGTCGGCTGGGGTTCGGTCCTCCTCTTGGGTCTTGGGCAAAATTTCTTAGGGGCTAGAAGGCGCAACGCGCCTGGAAGCCCCACATACCTGACCTCATCCTAATAATAAAATAAAGTTTTAACTTAAATAAAATAATCATAAAAATTAATTTCATTTTCAATTGAAAATGAGTAAATGATATAATGCATCAGATCTATTTATTCATACATTCTATAATTAACAATATAATTTGAGTGAATTAAAGTAGTAGAAGCATGCGGGTTGTGTGACTTTTTTTGTAATCGTAAGAATTCTCACATAATTGAATGATTTTTGAACATACTTCCGAATAGCAGATTTTAAAAATTTATGAATAATTTATAAAAAGTTTTTATTCCTACAATTAGGTCAGGTATGAGGGGCTTCCAGGGGCTGCGCCCCTTCTAGCCCTAAGAAATTTTGCCCAAGACCCAAGAGGAGGACCGAACCCCAGCCGACCAGCCGTTGACTTTTTTGTAGAGCGCTCAAAATAGTATAACTTTGTCCGGACAAGTAAGGGTCTATAGTCGCTACAGGAAAAGTTACAGGCGTTCCAAGGAAGTATACTTTGAGAAGCCTTTTCCCCCTTATAGAATGAGATAGGACGGTTATTTTACAAAACTGACAACACTTTGACCGAGTAGTTTTTTGTGCTGAACAAAAAGTGTCATATAAACATATGTCAAAAACCGCTTTTTAACTTCACTTAAAATGCCACGTAAGCTACGTAAGAATATGCGTAAGAGGAAGGGAGCATTGAAACATCCAATAGTAAAACTGACACCACAACAACAGTTGCGACAACAAATGATGAATGACCCCACTATGTTGCAACAAATGTCAAGCAACCCTATGCTTTTAAACCGAGTTATTGGTGCACAGAGTGGAGGTTTAAGAGCGGCACTTTTAGCGAAAATGGCAGGCTATGGTGGAGCTGCAGACGGAACAGCTTATAACCCTCAAAGTCAAATGAATTTGAGTTCACTCAAAAATCAAATAACAGATGTCAAAAAGTCAAACATAGACATACAGAAACAAATAAGTGAAAACGAAAAGAAACTAGAATATGACAGACACACAAAGAAACTCAATGAGTTAAACGTAGAGAAAAAGAAGAAAGAAGAACAACTGAAAGAACTAAGTACAGAGGAATATGCGAAAAAAGTGTCAGAAAAGCAGCAGAAGTAGCAAAAATGGAACAAGATGTTATAAATTTGAAAAACCATACTACTCAATATAAAGTACTGAAAGATGAAGAAATAAAACAAAAAGCCCTGAAGACATATATGGATAGCGATGAGTATAAAAAAGAAGTTGAAGCAAATGTAAAGGCAGAAAAACTTTTACAGTTGCAAAACCAAACCGTACAGTATGAAAACTTAGCACAAGAAAGTAAAAATAACGACGCAGCCATGCAAAAGGCAATGAAAAGCGCAGAATATATAAAAGCTAATAATGACTGGTTAGATGCCCAAGCCAACGCTAAAGCAGCCCAACTTATAGGGTCAATAAGGACAAAAATACAAGCGGATGAAGACAGTTCAAATGAAGCTTTAATGAATGCTGACTTTAAGAACGCCTTCGAAGCTCTTCATAGTAAGGTGAAACTAGTGAACGACTTCTCATCTGGAAAGAAACTGAAGTCTGAAGGTTTCGACAAAGAGTTAAGAGAAGTAGCAGAAAATATGACGAAAATAACAGATGCAGCAACGAGACAGGCAGTTCAAAGTGCCTATGACGCCGTTAGAGCAACTGTTGTGGAAAGTCAAGAAAAAGAGTTACAACAGACCAAAACAGACCTAGTAAATGCTTTCTTAAAAACGAAAAGTCAGGTAGGACATTATGCTGCAGATGGAACATATGTGCCAGCTGGTGGAACTTATTATATACCAGCTGGTGGAATTTATATACCACCAAACCCTCCAAGAGAAGCACCTGCACCAGGACTACCTAAAACATTTACATCGTCACATGGACACAGACACAGGCATGCACCAAAACCAACACAACAACCAACAGTTCAAAATCCAGCACCACAACAACAACCAACAGTTCAAAACCCTGCACAGCAACAACAACCAAAACCAACAGTTCAAAATCCAGCACAGCAACCAACAGTTCAAAACCCTGCACCTGCACAACAACCACAACCAAAACCAGCACAACAACCACCTCCACAACCAGCACAACAACCAGCACAACAACCAACAGTTCAAAACCCTGCACAACAACAACCACAAACAGAGCAAGGACATAAAAGAAGTAGAGAACAAGGAAACCAAGAATTCTTAAAAATGCTTAAGGAAGATTATGGTTACCCAGATACTCTTGACTTTAGTGACAGATATAAAGAAGCTATTAAAAAGTTCAAGGAAGGAAATATTGACCCGAACCTATTTAGCTTTATGGTTCAGCACCAAATGGGATATAATTTCAAACCTGGAAAATACAAGCTCGCTAAGGGATATGATTTAATAGCATATCATCCAAATGACATGGATGAATTTACTCCGAGATATTTGGTGTCAGAGCTAAATGATAATTCAACTCTCTTCATGAAACGCGTAAAAAATATAGACGGAACGAAAGAAGAAAGGTTTATGAGTCCGGATGACTTAGATAGGGAACTTGTTAAAAACGGTCTCGGAATATATGAAATGCCAGCAGATGAGGTACAAGAAACTCCACAGGAAGAAGTTCAGATACAACCAGACATGGAAGAAATAGTTCAGCAACAACAGCTAGAAGAGCCTGAAGGAAACGAACAAGTCCCTCCTTTGGAAACTAACTTCACAGAACTAGATGAAGATTTGGAACAGCCGAAAAATCTTGACCCTCAACAAGACTATGAGGTGAATATGGAATCTTTCCAAGAGTCTAAGAAAAATTCGGCTGACATGGTAGAAGAATATCGAAAAATGTTCGCCGACATACAAAAGACTCCAACATCAGATGAAAATATTCAGCATAGAATGGAAGTACTGAAAGAAAATGTACGCAAATACAATAATCTTTTTTACTTACGACCATATAACGTTCAATCTTTGGCTGAACTCGGTGAAAATAAAAGGTTAAATTTCAACAAAACATATAGAAATGAAACATTGTTTAAAGTTCATTCAGAACCTAACCAATATGGAAACAAACCTACTTTTGTTTCTGCAGACTATGGAACTACAATGAGATGGGGTCATAAAGCTAATCCGGATAGGTGGTTCATAAACTTACAACCTCAATTCCAAGAAGTTGTAGACGCAATGGAAGTGAATGGTGAACCAGATATAGCTGGTATTTTCAGCGCGGCTTTAATGCCATTGAAAGATATGAAAGATGCAGATATTTTGAACCAGTATGAAATGAACATGGCTGATGGAAATATAACACCTGACGTTCTAGAACATTTATCTCAAAGAACTACACAGAACCATAGAGATGGTATATTTGGTGAAGAGTTTAGAAAGAAAGTTAGGGAGAGAGAAGGAAGAGAACCTATTGTACATGACCTTGCAAACGAAAGTTTTGCAAAATGTCATAAAAACTTACTTTGCAGACAATGAACCGAGAAGGGATGAATATTTAAGAAAACTCAAATGGACAGTACCAAATGAAATGTTAGTATTGAAAAACATGTTCCTTGACAAAATAAAACCAACTACAGAAATAAATGACGCAAGACTGAAACATTGGGTAAAAGCTTTCCCATTCACAAAAGATATTATTGGTAACATGGAAAGAAAACCAGAATGGCTACAAAAACATATATTTGGAAACGAGCTTATTCCATATGGACAAGCTCTGTTTGAAGAGCTTGAACCGGGAAACTCAGGAAAGAGTCATGCAAACAATACGCGAAGACTCAAATACAAACTATGACAAAATCTTTCTAAGATATAGGTTACCTGAGATGGGCGACCAGAGCCCAAAGGCAAAAAGGACATGGGAAATTTACAACATACTAGGTGAACATGAGGCAAAGATGCAACAACTTGAAGCAGAGGGCAAGTTACCAAAAGCGACACCAAAGAAGAAGAGAAGAGTAGAACAAAGTGAAAGTAGTGAAGAAGTAACTTCATCTAGTGAAAGTAGTGGCAATGAAGGAAAAAGAAGAGTTAAAAACTCAGTCAGGAAGAAAGTAAAGCTTGGTACGAGTGGGTTCTATTATGACACATAAATTCAACTATTCTATATTTTACCCATATGAAATGTACGCCGCTCAGAATATAACGCCAACAGTTTTGGATGCCATGAACGGAAATGTTTCCGAATGGTATAACGAATGCGACAATGCCATTAGAAGGTCAGAAATAGTTCCTGGAACTTACGAATATACAACTGCTGTTCTTATGGAAACGTAGGTGAGTTTGGAGAAGGTTCTTCAACAACAGTAGATATTGCTTGCGACAGGTTTCATATTATTTCTATTGACAACTCATTCTTATACGTGGAACAAGACATTGAAATAAAACCTTTCTGCCAAGTTGTCTGACAAGAAAGGTTGCAATGGAATTTTCTATGTCGGATACCAATATGCTCCAGAAGTTTTCATGGGATATAAGATATATTCTAACTCGGACTTAGTTCAAACAGTAACATGGGCAAACTATGAATGGTTCGCTTTGAGAAACTCAGTACAACCACAAGCTAGAGAACAAACAGACCAGTATGCAAATATTGAGAGAAAATAAGAAGACTTGACCCTAACGTTCCAGGAGTTTATGTTAACCTTTCTGGTTCAGATGGAAATGCTGCCACTAAAGTAAAACTGAAACTTAGAGTTCCTTTGTCATCTTTCCTCATCTTCAGGTTTTTAAGATACTTGCCAAACTGGGCAGGAAAAATTTCTATCGAACTTACTCCAAGCAAAAATAACTTAGTCATTGCACCAACACAAGACCCATTCAGCATTACTGTAGCTGGAACTGGTGGAGCCAAGTTCGGTGACTTTTGCAAAGACAAAGTTGACTTAGACTTTGGTTTCTCAAACTTCAACAATGAAGTAAACTATTATTTCAATTGCTGCTGGAACTGCTTGGGACCCAGTTAAGTTCACATGCGAAAAGTTTGAATGCAAGAGAATAGAAAGCAGACTTGCCGTTTATATGTTGGACCCAGATATTTCAAATGCTTTTAGCTGCCAAATATATTGCAGTTCCACTTATGTTCCCTATACACCAAATATCTGTCAAAGACTTTGCAGGTGAAGTTGGAAACCAAAGTGCTGACCCAGGTGCAAGAACAGATATTGCTTTAACAACTGCAATGGAAACATGCAGATACTATGTTTGTACTGTTCAGACGAACTATAAATGACTATCTTGTTTTCTACAACCCTGGTATTAAATATCATATAAACATAGATGGCAAATATTATCCAAGAGAAGAATATTCTACAGTTGAGGATATGAGGTCATACAACTTGACATTAGATGCTAATGAACTTTAACAACAACTTCACAACAACTATTAACCCTGAAATGCAAAGTTTTATTATGCCATATGTGAAAGTATGGACTCATACAGAGAGGTCAAAAAACTCAATATACAAATGGAGACCGTTCAAACTTTTGGCTTGGCATTCCATTTGCTGACTCAGAAGACTTTATGGGTGGTATTTCAACTGTTGGTACAGTTCAAATACAATATACTGGTGACAGAGACGGTCCAGATGAATTGAAAGCAAAGAAGTTTACAAAACCAATAGCACTTTTCACGGAAGATGCTCTTTTGAAGATTCGTTCGATGAAACCTGCTGGGGCTCCTCAGATTGGCATAACGACAGCTTCCATCGAGCAGATTTTGGCAGCAGGTCAGTAAGTTGTTCTTGAACTGACTTCTCTCCGTCAAATATTGACAGTACGCCAGTTTTGACATAATATTGTATTATAAACTTTCCTTTAGTAATATCTGTAAGTTTTGAAGTTTATTTTTGTCTGCTTCAAGAACTTTCACCATTTCAGTTATTACCAACTTTCTTTGCTTTATGAAAATATTTAGGTTCAGCAAAGACTGCTATTCTATAACATTTACCATTGTTTGTATAAAAGAACTATTCTGTCATTGTTATTTGTATTGTTTGTGTGTTGTAAACTTTGTTTTGCTTCAATTCAAAGAGATATCCGAATACGTCCATCTTTTTATTCTAAGTAAAATGTCATTTCCGAAAAATAAAAGCGTAAGTGTTTCAAAAGGTTTAATGGCGGTGGCAGATGTGAAGTTAAATTCACCAACTCAAACAAACAGTCAAAGTGTTATTGTCAATGTCAAAGACAGAGATGTTGAAGTGGGGAAACCATACGAAGACGAAGATGGTATATAACAATTGTTCCTGTAAAAGAACAACCAACATATCCTGAAGTTAGCAGAGACTTAAGTTCTGTTGCAGATATTCGAAACGACTACCAACAACTGAAAGACAAACTTCAAACTCAGGAGAAGATTTGTCAAGCTTTAAGTATAATGTTAAACTTGGTCGAACACAACCCTGTAAAAGTGAACTCATATGTCATTGCACCTCATGAAGTTTTTGAAAGAACTATTGAAACTTTTGACAGAGGCAGACGATATAAAACATCAAAGAAATAGAACCCGACATTAGTTGCTGTTGGTGTTTCATATAATGTCATTGACAAGATATACGTTATGAAAGGAGGTGAAACGTTTGAACTTAAAAGTATAGTTTCCCAGACGTTATAAAATATTTGACGACCACAACATTTCATTAAAGTTTATTTGCTAAGTAAAAATGTTCAAAACTTCTTGAAAGATGTTTGAAGAAAAATAATATAGACTTTATTTCATGTAAAGGACTTTACACACTTTTGAACGATATGAAAGACCCTGTTTTGTTTGTTCGTGTAGACAAAGGAAAGTTCTATGTCTTTACAAAATATTTGAACTTCTTAGACAGAGAACTTCAAGAAACGCCATGTGAAGTTAGATGAAGTTCTTCTCCACTTTCAGAAAACTTTTAAATATATATAAATGGCAGAAGACATAATGGTTTATACTATTACGACTAAAAAACCCTGAGTCATATAATTCTATAACAACAAACTTACAAAGTCCTCAAGGACGATATTGTAAACTAACCTTAAACACAATGACGACTAAAGCCTGTTTTGCTCTTTTGACACCAGAAGACTTTATTGTTGTGAATGGTATGGTAAAAAATACTCCTTTGAAGATACTTACTCAGATATTACCACCAACAGGTTTTGTTGACTTATTTAATACTTTAAGTACGGGTGTAACATGTGCTGCAACTAGAGCAGGTTTCATTATGTTTGGATGTCCGACTGAGTTTACTATAAACGATATGAGCTATAATACAAAACTTATTTCTGGTTTTTACTACCAACAGTTTCCTATAACAGGAAAAGGTGTCATACAAGGAATGTCTATTCCATTGACATTAAGCACACCAATCTTATATATTGTTTCAAACTTAGGTTCAAAGTGTTTATTCGAATGTCGACAGAAACTATTATGACCAAAAGATACTTATGCGTATAAACAATACTTTCTCTGCTGGTTTGCCTATTGTTCATTCGAATGCAGAATTTTCAACCTTAGTGAACTCAAACACTTTGGCAAGTATAACGTTGACATTAGTTGACGCAAACTTTGTTCCTGTAAAACTTTTATGTCCTATGTATTTGTCAATGACGGCAGAAAGTTTCGAATTGGAAGATGCAACTGTGAAAGTATTGTATTACAGAACAACTTCAACAACAAATAGTCAAGAACAACAAAATGCAACAAATGGAACAACAAAGTCAAGATAAAAAAAAATATTATTTTTTTTTTTTTATAAAAATGTACAGAATAGATGTTTCAGATTTTTATGACTTCCAAGCATTCAGAAATATGTGTCCATTTCGAGACTATAACAAAGCAGTCGAGAATTGAAACGTTTAGTCATTTATGTCGACTCTGCCCCAGAATGTTATGTTATGAAAGAATGGGATGTAGTCTTTAACAAACCAAGAGCAACAATAGTGTCTGAACAAGAATGTAGACAGAAACTTAAGAAAATAAAAGTCGTACAAGTTGGCATGAAGATGTTAGATGCTTGGGATATCTTATTGTCAAAGTTAGAAGATTTTTCAGTTCGAGGTATAAAGTTTTATACACCTTCTCCAAACTTCTATTCTATCTTCACTGGATATAAATATGAACAAGTAGAATGGAAAGAAAATATTATAGAAGCTTGGTTAGACCATGTCAAAGAAATTATATGCAATGGAAACGAAAAGGTTTATGAGTATATCTTATGTTTGGTTTGCAAAACATCTTACAACATCCAAGTGCTAAAAATGAAACTGCTCTCATTTATAATTGGAAAACAAGGAACAGGTAAGAACACATTCTTTACAGATATTTTGTGCAACCTGTTAGAAGGTTATTCGAACCTAATTATGACAAACTTAGAAAACATCTGCGGTAAATTTAAACTCTTCAATTGAGAATATGAAACTTATAGTTTGCAATGAACTTCAAAGTATAGATACAACAAAAGTTTTGAACTCAGATGCTTTGAAGAGTCTTATAACAGATAAAGTTGGAGTTGTTGAAAGAAGTATAAAGACCAAAGAGTTTGTTGAAAATGTTGCAAACTTCATTATGGTTTTCAAACAATGCTGTTCCGATGAAGTTAGAAAGTTCTGACAGAAGATATGTAGTTGTCAGAACGTCAGATTCTCTATGCAAGATACTGAATATTTTGACGACTTAGCAGAAACTTTGACATCTGACTTTTACAACCACTTGTTCTCATATTTCATGACATTAGATATTTCTAACTTCAAATCCAAGACAAATTCCACATACCGAAGAGAGACAAACATTGTTAGAAGCAAACAAGAGTTTTATGAACTATTCGTAGATGAAACTGACTTTGTGTCATTAGATGAAAGGTCATTGTACGATTCGTATAAACAATATTGTCAAGAATATGTTATATGACAGCTTCTAAACGACGAAACATTCTTGGCCAAATGCTCAATAGTCTTTTAGATGTTCAGAATGTGTATATTATACAAAGAAAAATTTTTCTGAGTAATTTTTAAAAAAATATTTTTTATCCGATAGAAAGATGACAAAATTCATCTTCAGTAAATAATTACATGTCAGGACTTAAAGAAGACTAGACCCACTTCACATATTTGAATGTTTACTTCTAACCATTTTTGAAATAGTCTTCATTCAGAAAGTTGTGGAACATTCGAACAGTTATATTTAGCTATTGTGACTAAAAAATGCGTGATCTCT